>NW_005871201.1:857622-968211 GCF_000147115.1 Myotis lucifugus | reverse complement strand
ATGTAAATGATAGTGAATTTTCACTTTTCTGTAGTAATGATAAGAAGTTTTCAATCATTGCAATTATCATCAGAAGCCCCCCAACACAAAATACAATGAATTTATCTGAACTATAAACGATAACATAGTAACTGTTCTGCCTTTGAGGGTTTGGTTATTGTTGTTCTTGTTCTCTTGGTCTGAATTCTACCTAGAAGAAATGTTTAGCCTTAAGACTACAGACCACAAATCATCATTTAAGTTCTTGCGTGAATTGCTTGCTGAGAATTTGTCAGCTTCCTCAGAGGTTTTTCCTCCTCAGTGGCAGATACGCAGCTATGACGGGTCCTTGAAGACCTCTGGTGGCCAGAGGGAGCATTGCTCACTTCACGCACGCAATTCATGAAAGTCAATTTCCCTGGATGCACTTCTTCCTGAGCTTGCATTTCTATTTTGCCTAGAAATAGGCCACTAACTAATAAAGCTTCCCAACATATGCACTTCTGTTTTAATAAGTACTTTAGTCCTAGCCTTTTCGGCTATAAAGCGAGCTAACCTAAACAAGCACAAACAAAACACCCAAGCACTAAGAGTGAGAGTTCTCTAACAATTGAGGCAACCTCCAAGTTTGAAGATGTAGCATGAAAAGGAGCGGCACATTGATTCCATATCACTGCCAAGTGGAGACGATGGACCAGAAAATTGCAGTTCAATGTAACAACCTTCTCTGCCAACACGGAAAGGAACAGTCACCAGCTTGAACCTTCAAGCTCTCACTGGATAACTGTGTCAAGGGAGCTGAAGATGGAGTTGGTGCTGGTCATGCCACCTCTGCAGGCTCCCTCCCTCCAGTGTTTCAAAATGTTCCGTCTGCAATTGAACCCAACCTTGTAAAAAATTCATATTAATAGCATGTCTTTTATACGAGCCATAACAGTGACAAAACTAGTTTTGCATGCAAGTTTAGGTAAATTCCCTTCTTCAGTTACCTCCTAGGCAAAAATGAAGAGGTGGTGGTCGACTATGTTCCTGAGCATGAGAATTGGATACAACGCCATACTCACTGCACCTGAAGATCCAGGAGGGATGTTTACATATCACAGGGCTTCTGACGTCTGTTCTAACGAGAAGGCGGCTGGCCCGGCCTTGACTACACAGGCTCCAGGCCTCAGGTACTAGTCCTCGGAAAGTGGCAGAGAGCCTCTGGGAACGCAAAGGTTTTCATTTTAGCTTCCGTGCCCTAATCCAGGTCATCTCTTTGCCCACAGCCTCTGGAGTAGTGTTTCCCAGCCTTAATTGATTATGAGGATCATCTGGGGACCTCATTAAAAGTGAAGATTCCCAGAATCCTCTCCTGGATGATATTTGTCAGGGGTGACCTCGGGGATCTAATTGCATCTATAAGGACCACCAATGACACTTATGATCACCAATCATCCCTCTAGAAAGGCCTGGGGGACACCTGCCCACATAGACAGGGAGCCCGTCAGAACTCCACCCCATCCTCACACCTGGAGGAGTTAAGCCAGTCGTGCGAAGATGACTTTCTCAGTGCCTCCAACAGCACATCTTATAAGAGCAGAAGAAGGGAGATTATTTTTAAAGTAAAAGGCAATTCCAACACTCACTGCCAGACATGATGGTGACTGGCAGCAGAGATGGTAAGAAGTAAACACATTGTGCAATGCACCTTAATAATATACACAAAACATTGGATTTGGGTTTAAACATGTAAAATGTATGTTTTTTTTCTTCCTTTATGTTAACATCATGGTAGATGCCATTTTCCCTATTGTGGGATATATTTTACAAGTAATATTTTATTTTACTCGTGTGTTTTTTTTTCAAGGTAGTTATACTCAGAATCATAAAAAACCCAAAAAACTGAAAACCAAAACCAAACTCTTGTCACCACAATGTATAATGCTTACAAGAGCCAGTTTATAAACAAATCACCAAACATCATGAGTATTAGGACTTGGTTGGGTAAATGCCATTTAAAAAACCGGCTACAAAGGATAAATCTTCAAATAGTGCACATCTCCATCTCATAAATGAGAAATAAGTACTATTTCACCACCCAACAATTATAAGGGTAGACTGATTTTTTTCAAAAGTAGAACAGAGTACTGTTCAAAAATTGCCATCATCTAACTACTTATATCCCTTCAAAATTAGCATATTATTATACAAATAGATATTGCCTTTCCTATAAGCAAATGTAGTGATTCAGAAATTGATATTTAAAATGTTGCTATTATTATATAGGTCACATTATTTTAAAACTTAAGTGTCTGAATAAAAATGTGTCTAAAAACAAAACAAAACAAAAAAACACAAACCACTAAACAAACAAAAACCCAAACTGCACACATATAAGGATTACTCTTGGTTTATGGAGACAGATGCAGGTCTTAGTGTCAAATCTCATTTACAGCTTTACCTCTCAGCATCACGGTTTATTTGACGATGTCTAATAAAAATGAGTCACATTCTGTAATGGGCGCTGACCACTGCTAAGCACTGTGTATTTAATGTATTAGATTAGGCAGGGTTGGTTGGGAATTTCCAACTCACAAAGCAAGAGAAACTAAAGGTGATCTATGCCAGACTGAGCGATAAGACAAAGTTTATCATACTCAAGGCTTAGCTGATCTGTCCTCACAATCTGCAGCCAAACCCCACCTGAGGTTAAAATGAGAAAAGCAGAAGCAAGCAAGCATAGCCTAGAGGCCAGGACATGGGCCATATAATCTACTAGAGGTTGGTGCACGAAATTCATGCATAGGTAGGGTCCCTAGGCCTGGCCAGCGATCAGGGATGATCAGGGCCTTCCGGCTGCTGGCTGGGGCCTCCCTTCATTCTGTGCCGCCCCCTGGTGGTCAGCACACATCATAGTGAGCGATTGAACTCCCAGTCTCCCAAACTCCTGAGGGGACACTTTGCATATTAGCCTTTTATATATATAGACTAGAGGCCTGGTACATGAAAATTCATGCACTGGGGTTTGGGGGGGTAAGGGGAGGTCCTTCAACCCAGCCTGCATGCTCTCACAGTCTGGGAGTCCTCAGGGAATGTCCTAAGCTGCAGTCTGGCCTCCCTCTGAGGGAGGTGACCTGGTGGGCCAATCAGGATCAGGGGACAGCTTCACCCCCATCACCCTGCTGAGGCCACCACACAGCCTTTCTCTGTGGGATCGGCCCAGCCCCGCCCCCATCACCCTACCGCAGCCGCACTGGTGGTCTCCTTCTGCCAGAGGCGACTAGGCAGGCCCCCCAATCACCCCTCCACCACAGCTGGTCGCCCCCCCCCTCCAATTGTCCTTCCCTCCCTCTGCCTGCTGGCAAGTGCCTTGGCTGGCCTGGCACAGCCTGCTCGCTGGCCCTGCCCCCCACAGACTGGTCGTTCTGCCATTTGGTCAATTTGCATATTATGCTTTTATTATATAGGATGGACTTAGTGACTAGACTTCCCATAATGCCAGTACAGTGGGGCCTTGACTTACGAGTTTAATTCCTTCCGAGACTGAGCTCGTTAAGGAGCTCGTTAAGGAGCTCGTTAACTCAAATTACTCTACCAACTCAATGCAAAAAATCGGCTGAGAGACAGCTGGTATCTCAAAAAACTCTTTAGTGGGGACACTCGTAAGTTAAGGCCCCACTGTACTGGCAATTTTTATTTTCCTCCATTAGAAAATACTGACTTTTGAATATTAACAGGAATTTGCTTCTATTTTGAAATATGGAGTAGAAAATAAAGCTCATACAAGGGGGAAATTATCATTACAAACTAGATGCTATTTTAATACCTACTCTGAACCCCTAGTCTAAAATATTAGTACTATTTCATCTCTATTCTCATTTCTATTCTAAAAAATAAAAAACATAGATAAATTTTGAAGGTAAGAAATATCCAACCCCTTCTAGCTATCTACACATTTACCCCAATTTCCCCAAGGATACTTAGAATCCTCCCTATAGTTAGTATCTGATTGAATAAAAGAAAGTATGTTGCAAAGTAATCAAGGTGCTTCATTATCACCTAAACTTGTGTGCGCAATTACCGATACCCATCGCCTTTACAAAATGACTCCTTGTGATTGAGAGGTACAATAGTGTGACTCTGATGAGTTGGTTAGTTGGTTGTTGTTGTTTTATCTTTTCACAAAGACAATAAGTCATTTTGGGGACATAATTTGTTGACACATTAGACTGGTACTACAATAAAATTTTTGGTACACCATTCAAGTTTTGTACCCTTTCACAGTTCATTCCTGAATAAACAAAAGATTCATAACTACATTTAATCTAATCACTCTCTGATGGCAATTTCCACTTACAGATATAATTGCATTTTGCAATTAATTGACAATGTAGCAATATAAAAGAATTTATCTGAAATTTGCTCCCTCCTTAACTCACTTTTTCTCTTATTACTTTGGTACAGAGGGACATACATATAACCTAAATTAACTGTGACTTGTTTATTGTACCTGTAATAAAATATTTTGCCAAGTCAGTGTGCACACATTTATTCCTAATTACATTTTATTGTTAATCATATTGAGGTCCCAACCCAAAACATGCTGAAAATTCTAAATAGGCAGCAGAACATTATGCAAGTATAGCACAATTAGCATAACAATGCTGGGCAATAAATATATCCATAAATGTATTCTTTTCTAAGGAGTTTCTTCCGGAATTGGATGTGCCTCGTCCTCACTCTATTCTTTCTCTGTGCAGGAGCCTCCTGGCTGCACCTCAGTCCCCATGTGTTGGCTCCTCTATTGTTCTCAAATTCCCTTACTCCATGCCTTGCTAACATGTCAAAACCTATGGCTTATCATATGGAAAATCTTTAGACCAGGGCAAGTGCTCAGGTGCTGTTGCCTGAGTCACCTGTGGTATAGGAACAGGCTGACCCTCCTCAGCGACCTACAGGGTCCATCCCTCCTCTCAGTGGTTACTACTAACGTCTGTCCTACACCACCCCCTGCCAAGGTCATTCTGTCTCCCTGCCAGGCCTGGGGACCCCAATGCCAGCTCAGACCCAGTGCTGACATAGTCAGCAAACCTCTACTCTTGTCAGAGAATACAGCACAGGAGGGGAAAAAATGCCTTTCAAGGACTGGCTTTTATTTTTAGGAAATCTCATTGTATTCTCCCACAGCAAGATGGGTTCAATAAAGGAGAAGGAGCAGGGGAATGAGGCAGAGGAGGAGGAGGAAGAAGAGGAGAAAGAGCAAGAAAAGGAGAATTAAAAGGAAGAGTTATATGAAAGGCTGTCATTAGAGGTGAACTGACAGAATTTCTCAGAAAAAGGTGTTAGATGTCAACCTCCCTTTTGCATATTGAGGGACTGGTCCTGCTCTGCTCCAGCAGGCAGACGAGAAATGATATGCAACAATTGACCCCAGCTGTCCAAGGAGCTTGCCCTGTTTACTCATGATTTATTGAGGAAAGGGCCAATAGCCCTTTTCAGTTTCCAGCTATTATTTCTACAAATAACGGCGTGACCTCGCCTGAATTCAGCGCCGCGGACACAAAGGAAGAGCAGTTCATCAGCCTGCCTCATGTCCCAGCCCGGTCCCTCTGTGGACAGACTGCAGAGTTGGGACATACAGAATGTTGGCCACTCTTCTGCTGGAATTTACTTTATACCTCCCATGAGAGTATTCCACATCAGGCATTTAGCAAAAATATAATGATATGTACTTCAAATTAAGAAATCTGCTATTTTTATATCATGTTTGCCACTTAGTTAGGGGTCCATGGCTTTATCTATAAGTTTCCAGATAATTATTTTGATATTGGCTATTGATAAATATTAACTTTAAAGTACTAAATCAATTATAACTATAATATTTCTCTAAATCATATAGCCCTACACTCTATAATAAGAATTTTAGACTGCAGAATATCGGAGGGAAAGTGAGGGAGGGTAGGTGGGTGGGAAGTGATCAACTAAAGAACTTATATGCGTACTAGAGGCCCAGTGCATAAAATTCATGCACTGGGGGAGGGGGACGGGTCCTCAGCCCTGCCTGTGTCCTCTCACAGTCCAGGACTCCCCTGGGATCAGGCCTAAGCTGGAACTCAGACATCCCTCTCGCAGTCCGGGGCTCTTGCAGTTCAGGACCCCTTGCTCCTTACTGCCCGCCTGCCGTGGAGGCGGGAGAGGCTCACACCACCTCCGCTGTGCTCTCCAGCCATGAGCTCAGCTTCTGGCTGAGCAGGGGCGGGGAGGGGGGGCGGGGAGGGAGGAAGTGTGGTTCAACCAGAAGCTGGGCTTGCTGCTTCTTAGCGCTGGCCCCGCATCCCCAACCAGTGGTGGTGGGGGGTGCGATCTGGGGCCAGGCTGGCTGGAGGAGGGGCTGTGGGAGGTTGAGGCACCACAGTCGCACCCCGTCCAGCCTCTGTGGAGGCTCTAGGACTGGGCAGACCTCTCTCCCGCTGCCTCTGTGGGAGGCGACTGGGCTATCAGGGGAAGGCACCACCACCATCACCTCGCTGCTGCTGCCACTGCTGGCCACAGTGGCTGCCTGTCCTCACTCGGCCCTCGCAGCCACCATGGCTTTGTCCAGAAGGAGTTCTGGACGTCCAGATGACGTCTGGTCTATCTGGTCTAATTAGCATATTATCCTTTAATAGTAGAGATATGCGTAACCCATGGACACAGACAATAGGGTGGTGAAGGCAGGGGCAGGGCTAGAAAAGGTCATATGGGGGGAAAAGGGGATATATAAAATCAACAATAAAGATTAAAAAAAAAAGAAATTTTGTCAATTCCCATTACTATCTCTGGGAAACTCCACTTGGCTTTATTTAAGAAATTTTTTTTTCAAGTTTATTAATAGGTTCTATTTTCCTAAGTATTTGAACTGTCTTAGATTGCATATAGAGTCATAGAGAAATGAAACATGCTAATGATAGAAATAATAAAGCTATAAAAAATAATGAAAAATTAGGGACTGTTAAAACATAGAGAATGATTAAATGAACTATGGCACATTAACCCAGTAAAATATTTTGCAGATATTTAAAACTATATCTGTGATAATGTTATAATAATATAGGGGGAAAATGATATGTTAATTGAAATAATTATGTTGAACTCATATGATCACACACATGAAGCTAGACCTAAATATCTTACTAACTGGCATGCTGCATATTAGTATTCAAAATGAGAATTTTGTGTACATTAGGACAACTCAGATGCCTTTCCAATGTGAAATTAAGATATTGAATAAGGAAAAATTAGAAAGTAATGAAGCAACAATAGATCCACCATCGTGATTGGCTATGTAATAAAATTGAGTTTCTCAAACTGAGCATTGTACTACATTATCTCAGGGGTTTATGAGTTCTCTGAGAATTTTAAAAGTGTACCTTTTCATTTTCAAGGGAAGCCCTAAAACTAATTTTGATAGAATTAAAGGCAAAACTACTCTTTTTCAGTGGTAATTATCCTGTGCAAGATATTTTAAAAGTATAATCCTTTGTCTCCTAAATCAGTGTTTTTCAAACTGGTGAATCTTGGAATTATCAGGGATTGATAAGGACATTTCTAAATATTTACATGAGGCCTGTAAATCCCAAATTTCCCCAATGGTAGGAATCATGTGAAGTTCATTAAATGGCATATAACTAACTTCTCAGGGCTCTCTCCTAGAGAAGTTGAGAGGCTTGGGGGGCACTTAGATCTATGGATCTGAGTATTCAGACAGAGCTATGGGTTAAGAGTGTAAACCAGACATCCTTGGTACATACAGGGATAGTGCCAGAGACCAGAGGAAGAAAGGAAATACACCAAGGAGCATCAGCAGAATGAGAAGACATGAAGGTCAAGGACAAACTCTGGAAGTGTACATGGATATTGGCACTGATAGAAACACATAGGAACTCATGCCTGAGGGTGGCAGGCGTAGCCCTCACTAAAAGAATGAAACATTTCCAGGGCACCTGCGAAAGCTGTTTGCCCATAACAGCATGATGTAAAGTAGAACAGTTCCCTTGGCAAAGCCCTGCGCTGGATGGAGGAGTTGGAATAAGGCCAGAAGCTACTACCTTCTGAATACAGTGGGTACCAATAAATCACAGCTTTTCATAACTGCTATTCTGTAAGGAAACAAAACAAAACTGACATTTACCAAAAATGTGAAATTCTTTCCTTAGCAAAGTCAGAATTATCCATATAATTTGGTGGGCTAGAAAAATAGAAAATAAGGTAATACAAGTTTTCATACAGCGTGCTAATGTATATTTGTTGTCCTCCTCCCAAAGGAGTCTCCTTTTTCTATAACTACCCACACTTGAGCTGTGAAAGTTACGAAGGTAACATGTTCACTAAGTATGTGCAAATGTTTAGGCCCCATGATTAAAGCGTTCTAATGTTAAAAGGCCTGTGTCTCACCCCCACAACCCTCTTCTCCTCTAAACCACCACATAAGAAGTATGGATATTTATAATAATGGTTAGAAGTGAATCTAGAATTATTTCTTAAATGGGATTTGTGAATAAGAGCAAGAATTAAAATTTTAAATAACATAGAAACATGGAACAGACTGATGGATCTCAACGAGAAGGCAGGGGTGGGTGGAAAGAGATTAACCAAAGAACTTATATGCATATATGCATAGCTTATGGGTACAGACAGTAGTGTGGAGAAGGCCTGGGGTGGGGGAGTCAATGGGGAAAAAAAGGCATATCTGTATTACTTTCAACAATAAAGATAATTTTTTAAAAAATGAAAATAAAATACAAAAGCTACCTGAAAAAAAAATTAAAGCAGCAGGCTGTTCTAATTTATATAGAACTACATTTAAAGACATTTTATTTTAGTGAATGTAGTTTAACACTGACTTTTTAACAATCATACTGCTTAGCTTTGCATATTCTTCATTCTTTCATCTCTTTGTTCTGGTCATATAATCAAATCAGTTAGTGAACAACTAACAAGCCCTGGGTTACACAGTGGGATTCTAGCCATGCCCTCAACAGTGTGTCTGCCTGTGTCAAAGGCAACGCCAAGTTCATCCAGTCCAGCTCCAGTTAGATTTCTGTGCTACTTCACTCCATTAAGGTTTATCTTGGCAGATTAAACCTCTCACCTAGTCCACCTTCTGACAAAGAGCCTTATCCTAACCCAGGGTGTTATCCTGCGTTCCCCTTCCACCCCTAAAAAGAGGCAAACCCCCAAATCTATCAGCCTCTTCTGATTCTGCAACTAGTTCCATTTAGCAGCTCCCTCAACATCTGAGTTTTTCATCATTACTTCTGGCTCAGAGAAGAAAAATGTCTTTTGGGAGAAAGTAGCATTGAGTAGGACTTGGAAAGAAGAAAAGTGTTTGGGTTCATTTCCAGCAGAGAAAAAACACGTGGACAGGTGTGCAGATCTGCCCTGATGAGTGGAGCAGAGTCATGTGAAAAATGTTTAGACATGGCCAGCACCCAGGGGCCCATAGGGAATGGGGTGCAATAAAGATACTTTAACTGGAGTGAGAGCCTGGATTTTAGTAGACTTTACTACAGTGGTATAGAACAATGGCTCCTTTGTATTGTGCGGAATCTGCTTGGAAGCAAGCCCAGCACTTAATATGTGATAACCTCCTTTATCCACAGGACTCAATGGAGTGAGTGCTATAATTAGCACCACTCTATGGGAGACGAAACTAACACTCAGAGAGCTGAAATCTGAATCCAGCTCTTCCTACCCCAGAGCACTTGCTTGTACATTAAATCGCTTGGACAAGCCCTGACACCTTCTGGCACCTTGGGAATCGTAGTCCTATTTCTCATATTGCTTCCACAGGAAAATAGGTTATAACTCCCCCAAAATTAACTTTCAAATGAACTTCTAGAACGCGGCCTATTTATAACTACATGGAATTGTCTATGTGGTTTAAAATACCTTCTTTCCTCATGCAAGATGACGTTTCCTACAGAAGCAGCAAAATCGCAAGATGGGTGACCTTTCAAGGGGGAACATGTGTCCTTGTAGAACTTTCCAATTCTAACCTGTTTGGAAAATGCAACAACATTCTTTAGGTATTTTTCTTTTTCATTAACTCGTATTTCTCCAAACTTATCTTGACTGGTAGCAATGCCTATGAAATAAACTATCCCAAAAGATAGTTATCTATATGAACTTACGGTTTACATTAATTACCATTCATACCCAAGATTAGGGGTTGAGCCGAACCGGTTTGGCTCAGTGGATAGAGCATCGGCCTGCGGACTCAAGGGTCCCAGGTTCGATTCCGGTCAAGGGCATGTACCTTGGTTGCGGGCACATCCCCACTGGGGGGCGTGCGGGAGGCAGCTGGTTGATATTTCTCTCTCGTCGATGTTTCTAACTCTCTATCCCTCTCCCTTCTTCTCTGTAAAAAATCAATAAAATATATTTACCAAAAAAAAGAAAAAAAAAGATTAGGGGTTGAATTTCTTTTGTTTTTAATAAGATTTATTAGGGTGCCATTGGTTAATAAGATTACATAGATTTCAAGTGTAAATTTCTGGTACATGATCTGTATATCTCATTGTGTGCCCACCAACCAAAGTCAAATCTTCTTCTATCACCATACGTATCTGACTCCTATTTGAATTTCTAATAACCTTTTAATTTCAAAGCCTTTGCCTTTTAAACCTTTGTTTTAAAAACTTCTCCACTTGACGAAGCATGAATAAATCTCTTTCATCCAAAAACTACACACACACACACACTCACACACACACACACACACACATACACACAGTATTTCCATTAAGCAGAGTTTATCCATCCAGCACATGTTTATTGAGATCCTCCTATGTGCTAGACACTATGTTAACGATGGGGGTGCAGTGCTTGATGCCAGATGCAGAATGTATGTTGTTGTATGTGATTCAATAGAATCGCACTCTCTTTAAGTTAAGACGGTCTTCTCAATGAGACAATTGTCTCCTTAGGCACAAATCTTTCTTGGACACGGCTACACTACTTAAAATGTGAGACTTCATGTTTCTCCTGTTCTCCTGTGGGTGTTGTACAGCTATTGATTTAAATACACAACCCAAAACAGCAAATGTTTGAAAAGGTAGAATTAAAAACTGTGAACACCGACTACTCCAAAACAATATTGCCAGGGATACTGTCAAAAGAATTAGTCAAGAATAAACCTACAACTTTCAAAGGGAAAAACACACTAATCCAATATTGCCCCTTAATTATCAGTACAACATTTCGTTTTAATTATCTACCATTTGTATAAGAGCTTTAGTGAAATTTTAATTGTAGGTTTTTTTTATGGTGGCTATTTCTCTAGCACTGAAAATAAGCACTAAATTTCAAAAACTGTATATTAATAAAATCAAAGGGATTCTATTCAGCAATGAAGAAAAAAGAATATTGACTTCTTTACTGTTAAACAATAAATGTAACATTTACTTCCAGAATATTTCAAACTCCATGTATGATACCTGAAAGTTTTTCATCATTGATAACTTACATGTAAACATCATTTTAATTTGGAGCTCTCGGTGGTTTTTGATATGAATGTAAACTCTCTGCTTTGCTGATTTACTGCAGGACATCACTCAAGTAACTCACAGGACCTAGGCTTTGGCTACACCGGGAAATGCTGCAGAGACACAGGGCAGCTGTGCTCACTGCACGTGGAGGAAAAGAAAAAGAAGCCAAGGACCCCAAACCGAGAAGCACTGTGGCTAAGGATTGGGAAGAGAGAAGGAGACTAACGAGAATCAAATAACGACATTATTATGTACTAGCTCTGAGTCCATGGAACCCATCTTCAAAATGAGAATGGTAAGATATAAAGAGAAAACTCTAGTAAGGCACTTAGCCTAGTGACGGGCAAAACCAGGGGCTCAGTACAAACAAACGACCTATCACAAAATAAACTGACATTGCTGAAGACATGTTAAGCATCTTACATGGATTAACTCATTTAATCTTCACCGTAACACTAAAAAGTAGGTCCTATAATTATCCTCATCTTATATGTGGACTAGAGGCCTGATGCATGAAATTCGTGCAAGAGTAGGCCTTCCTTCCCTAGGCTGCTGGCACCGGCTTCCCTCTGGAACCAGGGACCTGGGCTTGCTTCCCTCCAGCCGCCAGCAGGCACCCGGGACCAGGGCTTCCCTCACATCTCCAGCTTCATCTGGAAAGATGTCTGGTCTAATTAGCATATTATGCTTTTATTATTATAGATTATATTATGTTAAAGAAAGAGAGAAAGGAGGGAGGGAAAGATGATCAAGCTTCTTAAAATGAAAAGATTAGCATGGAACAGACTAAGGAATCTCAGAGGGAAGGGGGGAGGTAGGGGTGGGAAGAGAACTAAAGAACTTATATGTACTATACTAGAGGCCTGGTGCATGAATTCGGGCTGAAATGTCTGCTCTCTGACATCACCCAAGGGGTCCCGGATTGTGAGAGGGCAAGGGACCCCATCAGTGCATGATAGGGGCTAGGCAGGGACGTGGGAGGTTGGCCAGCTGGGGAGGGACTGTGGGAAGGCTCCAGGGTGTGTCCTGCCTGTCTCACTCAGTCTGGATCGACTGGACCCCAGCAGCTAGCTAACCTACCAGTTGGAGTATCTGCCCCTTGATGGTCAGTGCATGTTATAGTAACTGGTCCACCAGTCGACTGTCTGCCCCCTCGTGGTCAGTGCATGTAACAGTGAGCGGTTGAGCATTCTTAGTATATCATTAGCATATTACACTTTGATTGGTTGAACGGACGACTGAACACTTAGCATATTAGGCTTTTATTATATAGGACTAGAAGCCCAGTGCATGAAATTTGTGGGTCCCCTCAGCCCAGCCTGCACACTCTCCAATCCAGGATCCCTCGGGGGATGCCCAACTGCCGGTTTAGGATCCGGCCTAAACCGGCAGTCGGACATCCCTCTTGCAATCCGGGACCCCTGGCTCCTAACCACTCACCTGCCTGCCTGCCTGCCTGATCACCCCTAACCACCTCTGTCTGCCAGCCTGATCACCCCTAACTGCCTCTGCCACAGCCCCTGCCACCGTGGCTTTGTCCAGAAGGATGTCCGGTCTAATTAGCATATTACCCTTTTATTAGTATAGATATGCATAACCCATGGACACAGACAATAGTACAGTGAAGGCCTGGGGGGTGGGGTCAAAGGGGTCAATGGGAGGGAAGGGACATCTGTAATACTTTCAAAAATAAAGATAAATTTTTAAAAAAGATTAGGTGACAGAGCACTTGTGTTAGCCTGTGTTTAATAATTCTGGATGTTATAAAAATATAAAAGCAATTAGCTGAATATTCTTAGCATTTAATTGCAAACACTTCTCAATCATTCAATGCCAAATTATGAAGCCTATTTCTCATCTGGAAATTTTATTGCTTTTCCTTTCCATCTATTTCATGATACATACAGTTGCTGTCAGGAAACTAAAAGCTAAGTCAGGCTGAAGAGCAATATAGAGCAATAGCATATATTTAGCAATTTACATTCATGGCACTGTGAATGTCCCTGCTGGGGGTGGGGTGTGTGCAGGGGGGCTGGGCACTGAACCAAGGAATAATATTATTAAGGATGTGGGTGACTGAACCAACACATCCAGGTGGGGGAAATTAAAGAAATGTGCTCCATCATTACAAATAATCAAGGTGATTTTTTAAAAACTTAAAAATAGTTAAAGCTTTTAAGGAAAACTTACATTTAAATAACCATTCCCAGATTAAATACATTTGTTCTATTAACATTTCCTTGGGTGTTTTTCTTTCCTACCACTCCTCATGACCTTCTTAAAATTTGTCTGCATTTTTTTGTTTCTCAGAACTGTTCCTCCGGCAAATTTTCTGCGCTACATCTCCAAGTCAAATAGAGGGGAAGAATGCTTCCAAGGAAAATAATAACTTTTCCAACCTCATTAGTTAACCTCTGCTCACACTGGCTTAACGTTGTAGGTTGCTTCATCTCACACATGCATTTGACTAATTTATCAATATAGGTGAGGAAAAGAGTGTATTTGCATAGTGTGCACACCGTTCTTTTACTGTTCTATGGACCTCACACTGTGTCCTCCTCTTACAGCACATCGCTATACATTTTTATCAAAACATATGTGACACATGTATGGTTTTAGAAAAAGCAGTGGCCTTAGGACTAGAAACCTTTGGCTTTGCATCCTGGGGTTTGACTGTGTGGCCTTCACAAATCATTTAATCACTCTTAGATTTAGATTCTTCTTCTCTAAAATGATCCTGGTCATAATTATCACATAAAATGTCTGGAAAACCCAGGAACATGTTATTTTTAAAAAATAAATCTATGGTGTTATTATACTATCGTTGATGCTGATGTCCTTTATTTTATCTCTAAATGTAGTCTTAGAAATAAGAGGTCTTTTCAAGTAATAAATAAAATGTGAGTTGATGGTCATGCGGTTGGAAGTTTTAGCTGTTTGAAAACTCCCTCCCACTATATCAGCGGTTCTCAACCTGTGGGTCGCGACCCTTTGGGGGTCGAATGACCCTTTCACAGGGGTTGCCTAAGACCACTGGAAAGCACATATGTAATTACATATTGTTTTTGTGATTAATCACTATGCTTTAATTATGTTCAATTTGTAACAATGAAAATCCATCCTGCATATCAGATATTTACATTATGATTCATAACAGTAGCAAAATTACAGTTATGAAGTAGCAACGAAAATAATTTTATGGTTGGGGGTCACCACAACATGAGGAACTGTATTAAAGGGTCGCGGCATTAGGAAGGTTGAGAACCACTGCACTAAATACTTAGCCAATGACCCTGACAGAGTAAATAGCATCACGCTCACACTGTATTTAAAGGCATAATTCTCTTATTTGCACAGAACGAAGAAGCTTGTCGGGACACAGAGCATGTGCTGCTCCCAGCCCATTTCACCAGTGTTTCGGTGCAACAGACCCAGGAACTCTGAACACCCTCCAACCTCCTTTCCAGTCCAATCTCCAGGACCACTTTTCAGCAGGCCCCTGGCATTAAAGATCAACTAATACCATTTTTGTGGTTAACTCCTGGGAGCCACCAACCATGAGCTACCAGATCTACCACAATTATTCTGCCAAGGTGTAGGCCACTGTCAACAGCCTTGTCCACCTGCAAATGCAGGCCTCCTACACCTATGTCTCCATGGGGTTCCATTTCCACATCGAAGATGTGGCCCTGAAGGGCAGGAGCCACCTCTGGGCAACCAGCTCATCAACCCCCACAGGCCTGCTGCCCCGCATTGAGCTGGGCAGAAAGGTCACCCTCAAAAGCCTTCCTCATTCTGGAGCCTATGTAAAGGCATGGACCAAATAGAAACAATAAAATTTTCTTTTCTTTTTTTTAAAAAATATATTTTATTGATTTTTTACAGAGAGGAAGGGAGAGAGATAGAGAGTTAGAAACATCGATGAGAGAGAAACATCGACCAGCTGCCTCCTGCACATCTCCCACTGGAGATGTGCCCGCAACCCAGGTACATGCCCTTGACCGGAATCGAACCTGGGACCTTTCAGTCCGCAGGCCAACGCTCTATCCACTGAGCCAAACCAGTTTCGGCAAATTTTCTTTTCTTTCAGAGGTTATTTATTTAGTTATTCATTCATTAATTTTTATCTCTCCAGGGAAAATAATTTATTCCAACTTGAAAAATTGTAGAAGGCTTCCCACAGTTAGCTGGATTGATTCTTCATTGCTTCTAAGAAAAATTCCAAACTTCGTGCAGTGGCATTTAGAAAATTCATCACTTTTCCAAAAATATATTTCTAACCTTCATTTCCAATTATATCCTGTTTCTAAACTCTTATGCCCTAACAATGTAAAGTTACTGAATTTCCTGCAAACAAAACCTACACGTCAATCTCTAATTTATTCTTGTTATTCCTCTAACCAGGGATGTCCTTCTTTCCTTTCTTCATCTACTGGCAACTTAGTCCATTTAGAAGACATGGTTCAAATACTTTCTCCTAGATTTCCCACTTCAACCCATTTCTCTAGATTAATCCTGTGGAAGGTCAATGGCCGCTTATCAAACACTTTATGAAAGAGATTTCTTCATAAGGCTAAAAGTTAGACTAGACCATTTCAAAGGCCCTTTGTGATAGACTCAACAAAATGCTTCCCAGCTTAAAAGGAGCAAATGGTCAGCATAAAACTGACTTGTATCCTGACCCACAGGCACAGAGCCATGACAGTTTGGCCCATTTTGAAGTTAGTATATTTCCAAAGTGACAGCCACTTCTTAATCGGGACCCAAAATTTTCATTTCAGAAAACCCCAAGACAACTTATTCTAAAAAGTTATCTAGATTTCTCTCTTTTTGATTTTTAATATGCATTCCATTTTAGCAGCAAAATGTGTTTTTCATAACTTTTAATGTCTAATTCTAGGGAGCTTAACAATCATGGTGCCATTTTATTTTATGTAAACTGGAAAATTGTTTATCTGTTCCTGGAATCCCAACTCTGTGGGAAAGGAATGCTGAGCGGTCACAACTTCTTATTCTGGCAGGGGAAATATTAATGCACGAATGGCCACAGCCCCTTACCCTTCCTTGGCTTTTGGGCTCCTCATTAGATTGGCCCTTAATGTTGGTCAAGATATCGTATAGGTATCAATTGGCAGAGTCCAAAAAATTAGATTACTCACATTAAGAAAGGTAAAATCTATTCTTGTGGGAAAAGAATAGATTTGGGGGTGGGGGCAGGGGTTAAGGAAAAATAAGTAGAGAAGAATACCAAGAAAAAATAAATTTTGGAAAAAACAAAAAGGAGAAAGGAATAGAAAAATAGAAGAAGACCAAGAATTTTCACAGAGAGTTTTTGGAGAGGGAGAGACAATGCTGAGTGTGAGCTGGAGACCAAGGGCAGTGACTTTACGATTGACCGGGGCAGGATTGGCACAGCAAATTTTTAGGATGCTTTGCAGTGTTTCATGTGATAATCACCCCTAGCATTTTTTGGAATACATACAAAAATACGTAAAGTTGATTTTCAATTTTTGGATTGAGTTTCTCATGCATGCCATACCCTGTGTAGTTCATCTTGATTCAGGGTACCTTCTATGATACTTATCATTCTTACTACTGTCTCTTTAGTGGCCTTTCTTATTAGACTGTGATTCCTACGAGGATAGGGACAGTGACTTAATCACTTTGTATCCCCATCATCTAAGACAATATCTGGAAGTATTAGGTTTTCAATGAATATCTACTGAATGATGAACATGAAGCTAGAGGCCTTGTACCAACTTCAGTCACAGAAGCATAGATAAAAAAAAGTCTTAACATAAGTTTTTTCAAAGTTTGAAGTCAGTGATATGACATTTTTTTCCCCCAAAGCAGGAACAACACTATATACATTATTCTCCAGCAGCAACTTTCTTTTTTTGCATAGACAAATTACACATCAGAGCACCCACATTCAGTGCCTTGCAAAAGAGAACGAATGTGATACACAAAGCATTCTGCTGACCGTAGAGGAGAAAAGACACAAAGTGAACCGTAGAGATAATAAACGTGTTGAAGGCTCTAATTTACTGCCCCTATGAGATAATCTTCCATAGGTGCAAACTGTATGTTCCCCAAAATTGAGATACTCAAATCAGATAGTTACATTCTTAAAATATTCTGAATGATTATGAGTGGAGCAGTAGAAAATTCCATATATTTGTAACTCCAAGATTAGTAACCCAAATTCTATTCCACAGTCAATTATATTTTAATTGCTTTTGTCGAGGATTCTAATTAAAGTGATGCATTCATTCATTAACCAGATAGTTAAGCACTATTAGCCTCAGACACTGTGCAATGTAATAGAGACTGAACAAAGGACAGATGTAATCCATATTTTCAAGGAACCTAGGAACAATGAAATACAATGAGCATGTAATGTTAGTGCATATGGGGTAAATGGGTAGAGAGCTCAGTTTGTGTGGGGGGGCCAGGGAAGGGTTCACAGATATCGGTAAACCTGGAGCTACGTCATGAAGCAATTTTCTATGCAGGTGAAAACAACCAAACAAACAAAAAAAACAATTGGATATAAAGACAAGGAGCTCAGGCCAACACAGTGCATTTAATGAAAAGAAACTCTTTTAGGATTGCTAAACCTTAAGAAGTAAAGAATGATAAGACTTAGGCTAGAAAGGATACCAGGGGCCTTGCATGCCTTGCTATGAAGCATAGATTTCATTTTGGGGGAAAGATTTGTATCCTGATTGTGTTGTGAAGGCTGATTGGAGGGCGGTGAGACTGGAGACAAGAAACTGTGGAAGACCCTTGGAATTGTCCTGGGAAGGAGTGATGGGATCTGAAATAGGGCAGAGGCAGAAGGCAGGGTGGTGGGGGGGAGCGAATGGTGAGCAGGAAACATCTTTGGGATTTTGCAAGACTTGGTAACTGACTGGACACCAGGCGGTAAGAATGAATGTAAAAATTGCCTTTCCATATGGGAGTCTGTTTAATCAGCAGGGCCAATCCATGGATTTGGGAATATTGAAAAGGACAGGAAGCTGATGAGCCCAGTTAGTGGCATGTTGAGCTTGAGCATATTTGAACATCCAGGTGGTGATGTCTGGAGAGGTGGGTTTGGTCCTCAGTTTTAGTGAAGAAAGAGATTGAGGGTTTTTCAGGTGCACATGACCGTGGAAGCCTTAGGAGAAGACAGGAAGCTGTTATGTCCTATTTGACTGCTGTCTCCATCACTATATTCGTATATGAAAAGTCTGTTGAAAAGAGTGGTTCACAAACTTTTGTTTCCTGCTCTAAACCATCTGGAAAACATGAAACTCTCTTTCCAGGTACAGAAGCTCAACACAGCAGGATGTTCAACCTTGCAACATCAGATGTTGCTACTCAGAACTCTGGGGAGACACAAGCTCTGAAAGCCACCCCAGATAACTGACATCCCCATCCATGGATTAGCACTGATTAAAAGCAAGGCATATCTTTGTGCACAAGACTATTTAAATATTTTAGCAAAAGAAAATTCCATGACACCTTACTGTTGTATTGGTTTGTCTGTGTTCTTTATTCAAATGCAG
This sequence comes from Myotis lucifugus, assembly GCF_000147115.1. NCBI lineage: Eukaryota > Metazoa > Chordata > Mammalia > Chiroptera > Vespertilionidae > Myotis > Myotis lucifugus. The sequence goes on along the minus strand of NW_005871201.1, from coordinate 949,169 downwards.
AAAATTAAGAAACTATGAATTTTTATAACATCTATATGTATAAAGCCTAAGCAACTGTTACGACCGGTTTAACAAACAACTGGTCGACCTCCCGTGGTCCCTTCCCCTGACCGGCCAGCATCGATGGGCCCCATCAGGCCGGCCCTGATCGGCCCCAATCACTGGCCAGGCCGAGGGACCCCACCCATGCACGAATTCATACACCAGGCCTCTAGTTTAAATATAAATGAAATAAAGAGTTTTCATCAAAATTGCTAACTTATATTTTGGCAAAAGTTGGTTTTTGTTTGTTTTTTTTTTTAACTTATATTTTGACAAAAGTTGGCCCCCTAGCAAGAAGGTTTATGGCCCAGGTCTCAGAAAATATGATCCCTTACCATAAAACTTAAGACGTTCTTGACCACAAAAGCCTTGTAGGTTATATCGATAGATAAGGGAAATATTTTGGGGAACCTATTATTCCATACTGATTAAATAAATAAATACATACATACATACATACATACATACATAAATAAATAAATAAATAAATAAATAAATAAATAAATAAGGAGGAATGGCATAAATGAGTAATCACTATTTGGCAACTGTTAAGAGTTGTAGATGATAAGACGAAAGGTATCAATAGATTCTAAGACTGTTAAGATTTGCTGAGGACAGTGTTTTGGGGTAGTACCAGAATAACTTGTCACAAAACAGGATTCCAAATCAGAGACAAAACCATAATTCTAAATTGAAGGAACTTGGCAAACACCAAATTGACCAAGTAGTCAGTGATGGAATCACCTGAAAATTGTGGGCACCCTGATGTGGTACACTGAGAATAAGAACATAGCATTTTTCTTCCCTCCCTCCCTTCCTTCCTTCCTTCCTTCCTTCCTTCCTTCCTTCCTTCCTTCCTTCCTTCCTTCCTCCCTTCCTTCCTTCCTTCCTTCCTCCCTTTTGTATTCCTTCCAAAAATGCAGGAATACATTCCTGCATTAAGTTAGACTCAGATTGAAGATCATTCTACATAATGAAAGGCCTGTTCTCTTTAAGACCATAAGAGGCCCTAACCGGTTTGGCTCAGTAGATAGAGCATCAGCCCACAGATTGAAGGGTGCTGGGTTCAATTCTGTACCTTGGTTGCTGACTTAATCCCCAGTAAGGGGCGTGCAGGAGGCAGCTGATCAATGTTTCTCGCTGATGTTTCTGACTCTCTCTCTCTCTCTCTCTCTCTCTCTCTCTGTCTCTCCCTTACTCTCTGTAAAATCAATAAGACCATAAGGGAATAGGAGACAGGTAAAAGTGACAAGAAAAGTGACGAGCAACTTCAGACTGAAGTTGCACCTAACAACTGAATGCCACATGTTGTCCAGATTGGATCCTGACCCAGGAAGGAAGAAGACATTAATACGATGTTTGGTAAAATTCAAATGAGACTTATGAATTGTAAAATAGTGTCATATTACTGTTGAATTGCTAATTTGAAAGATTTTATGGTGATAATCTAGGAAAGCTTTTATATTTGGGGGCAATTAATCTTGGAATCCTATATAATAAAAGGCTAATATGCAAATTGTCCCCTCGAGATTTCGACCAGCAGACCAGTTCAATCGCTCACTATGATGTGCGCTGACCACCAGGGGGTGGCATGGAACATGGCGGGCGACTGGAGGTGGTGGGGCGCTGAGGGAGAGAGGGAAGAAGGAGGTGGGGATGAGGGGAGGTGGGGATGTGGGGAGGCAGGGATGTGGGGAGGCGGAGAACCTGATCGGCCCTGATTGCCAGCCAGACCTAGGGACCCTACCCATGCACTTTTTTCGTGCACCGGGCCTCTAGTTTAAATACAAACTACATGCTAAAGAAAAGCCTCACAATAAAGCATGAAAGTGACCAGAAGGCCATGTTCTCTGTCTGGTGCATATTCTAAGCATGAATCTACCAGGGTCGAGGGGGAAGCAGGTGCACACTTATATTGGGAATTGAGGATTGCTTAATGAAGTGACTACTTTAAAAGATGTGGGGGTTATGTAGAAAACACAGTGATGGTGTGATACTCTCAGACTAGGACTAGCAGGATTCTTTGTGGAAAGGTTCATTAGTGATTCAGGAGACAAGCAGGGAATCATTACCATCTTTCTTAGATTATTTTTGACTCTAGTGATTTCAGTCACATCCCACATTTCCCTGGTGCTAGATATCTCCAAAATCTTCATCCCACATTCACTAGGAAGCCACATTGACAATGCTAGAAGGCTGTACTTAGAACCTGAATCCTTGCTTTATTTTGATTGACCAAGTGACCGGATATTAGGATATTCCACTTCTTTCCTTTTCCCTGAGGCTCATATGCTATCCTTAGTTCATGGATCTCCCTGCCAAAAATTGAACTGGCCACTAGCATTGTTTCTGGCACTAAGCAACTCAGTTGACAAAAGATTATTTGAGTGCCATGCAGAATGTTAAGAGATCCCAACTGTTGGCACCCTAACTTGTAATGCAGAAGCCAACATCTGTTCTGATAATCTGCATGAAATTGTTGCTGAACTTTTTTGGAAGTGCTTCATGATTGTGCAACTAACTCTGTCCAGTGTTACTGCTACAGCAATCAACAGAAACACTTTGACTTTTATCTTTGGATTCACATTTAGCAATTTAAATAATGTCTCTTTAGGAACATAATTGATTTTGAATAGACTGGCTATTGATATCAACCCAATTGTTACATATGACTGTTACAAGGGTTGTTGCTAACACATCAGCTTTTTATTTGCATCACTTATTGCTTTTTGGTACTTGTTTAGCATTTGCCTCCAATTTTGCCTGGTGTCAAAATTCAAAAGTGGAGGACATGGCAAAGATACTATAAATACAATCAAGTCGCCATCTTGACACATTTTTCAACACTTTGTTCCCAAACCCAAGTACTTGAAGAAACATATGTTTCAAAGCAGGACTTTGGAGCTCACTGTAATATAAATAAATAGTTGTCTTGATTTAGACAAATCACCGAGGCATTTTGTTTCACTGCATCAATATTGCCTCATTTTTATTTATGTGCACACCATGCATGTGTGTGCATGTGGGTGTGTGATAAGAGGGGGATGGAAAGAAAGGGGTGGGAAGAGAGGAAAAGAGAAGAATAATGTTTAGATATAGATATAGTATAAATACACATGCCTAAACATACCTGAGCAGAATATGGTGATCATCAAAATAAGTAAGAGCAGCAAGACTATATTCATGGCTTTACAGGCCATTCCCCACACCATTCCTGTGGCCACTGTAACACAAACTTCATGGATTAAAATACCAGTAATCTTCTCTCTCACAGATCAGAACCCAAGAGTCCAAAATCAGTTTCACTAGGCCCAAATCTAGGTGTCAGCAAAGACTGTTTTTTTGTTGTTGTTGTTGTTTTGTTTTTCAAATGTATGTTTTTCAAACATACATGGTCCTGGATTAGGACATGTGTATTTGGGGGCTATTTTTTAGCCTACCACACCCACCAACACACATTCCAACCACTCCCCTCCCACGATTACCAGATGTTAAAACTTGTAAACATTTTTCTGGACACAAAGAACTAGATCAGTTTGGGGAAAAGATGGAGCCTGAAATGATGAGACAGGTCTATGCTGATTACCTGTGGAAAGTGAGCCATAGGAGGAAATAGTCTTTCCTTTCCACTCCAGTCTGAGCTCCTCACACCTGGAGCTCTCTCCAGATCCTCCGTGCTCAGCCCAGTGTGTCCCACACTGCAACATGCAATAAGAGTCTGTGAATAAGCAAACAAACATGTGAACTGTCCCCCCACTGTTGTCCTGAGTCACTTCTTGGAGAACCCATGTGTCTTCCTCATTGACAGTCAGCAATGGAGCTCAGGGCTACAGGGAAGCTAACCCATGGGCTCTCCAGTCCCAGGCTCTGCACCTCTAATCCCCAGGGCCTGTCTTGCTCCTTTTCCCTGTAGTTTCTCTGGTCCTTTTTCAGTCTGTCTCTTCCTCAGTCTCATAACCACAGCAGTCAGACTGGCCCTTTTCCCAGGGCTGTTGGCTCCTGCAATGTATCTCTTGAGCAGAGACCGCGCAAGGGTGGACTTTGCTGTCAGCCACGACACCCTGTCAAACCCATGGTCTGCCTGCCTCTGTGTCTGGTTTCCTTCTGTTACATTCTTTACTGAAACTAGGAGAAACTCTTATTTTTTTCTTCTTCTTCTTTCTATAAATCAGCAAATCACACAGAGTATATTTGGCCAGGGAAGTTTTTGCAAAGCTCTCGCTCTGCTTTGAATGCTATATTCAGAGAATTGCTTCGATTTCCTCCATGATTCCACTGACTCATCGTGACCCCCACACTCACCATGACCCCCGAATTCACCACAACCCCTACACTGAGCTCCACACTCAGCAACATCATTGCTTCTCATACCTTATGTTTTATTTCCTAACGCTAAGGACTTCTTTAGTCTTTGTTTGCTGATCCCTCAACTCTGCCACGCAAAGAAAAAGAATATATTCAGCTATGGGGCTGGGGGAGAAAGAAAACCAGAGTCGAAACATGTCACACTTGAGTCACATGTTTGCTGAAAAAGAAGTTTTTTGTCCCACTTCCTTCCCAGAGAACAGTAGGATTTGGGGTGCCAGTTGAGCAGCTGCCATCTCCTTATTTAGGTTCACATTTCAACCCATGAAAATTTCCAAATAACTGACATGTCTCCTACAATGGCCAAGAAAAAAAAGGGGGGGGGGTTCTAGTAGAAACAGAAATCGCCTAACTTCTCACTTAGAATAGACAGGCATCTTGTAGGAAAGAAGAGATCATTTCTCAAAGATCTGTTTCACTGACAAAAGGACACCAAGGTCAGCACTATTCATGAAAAATATAAAGAACTATTTCATAGGGGAAAAGTAGTAGAGGAAAAAACAAATAAATGAAGAAAGGAGAGTGAGGCAAAGGAAGGACTAAATATAAGGGCAATTACTTGCCCAAGACCACAGGACCAGCAGAGCAGTAGACAGGACTGGAATTCAGATCGCCACACCCCTCATCCAGAGTTATTTCCTCTACCAGAGTTTCCTAATCAGCACATCCAGAGAGGCTAAAGGTATGGAAATCCTGATTCCTTTGCACAACCAGATGGAACCTGGGATGGGAGGAATCACAGCCAGTTGCTGCTGATCCAAAATAGCCCCCTCCCATTCACAACAGTGTGCCGAGTAAGTATAAATTGCCTTGTGTTCTATTACATGGACAACAGTTTGGAAGCACTGTGGAGTCCTCTCCACGGTGAGACCTGAGGGAGCGTTCTTGCCTGATAGTCTTCTTGACAAAAACATCTGAGAGGACATTGGACCTGCATCTGGAATCATGGAAGGAGTGTGTCTGGGATCCTGAAGCCAAGGGTGAGTGGCGGCATAATGACAGGTAATAAGCACTCCACAAAGACAATATAATATTGAGGAGGCCTACATTGAGGAAGGCAATTCCTTGAAATTATGCTAAACCAGCGCTGACACCTGAAACATCTTTTCATACATCTGTCATGAAAGCAGGAAGCCTCACTTTTTGCTATTCCCTTCTGGCAAGTCACAGAGACCTTTTCACGTGGCTGATGTGAGGAGTCCTGCCAATGAAACCTTAGCCAATGAAACGATAGTAAGGAGGCCTTCCGGGAACAAGAATGAGCAACTCCGAGAAATCTCTAAAGCAGCACTGGGAGAGCCGGCAGCAAGCACAGTAATTAGAGCCACAGACTTTCCACAGGAGCCCGTTCTGGGCCATTGAGCAGCAGTTTCTCTCATCATCATTTTCCTTCTGTTGTCCTCCTCTCTGATTTCTGTGGCCTTCAACCCACGTAGCCTGACACATGAATCCAAAATTCTTTTGATATTCTTGCCATCAAGAAGTGGGGAAAAAAGGAGACAAATGTACTACTCTTTGTAATATTTTAAGCAAAAATAAAGAAAGAAGAAAGAAAGAAAGAAAGAAAGAAAGAAAGAAAGAAAGGAAGGAAGGAAGGAAGGAAGGAAGGAAGGAAGGAAGGAAGGAAGGAAGAAAGAAAGGAAGAAAGAAAGGAAGAAAGGAAGAAAGAAAGAAAGGAAGAAAGGAAGAAAGGAAGAAAGGAAGAAAGAAAGAGGGGTGCATGCCACCTTCTTTTGAACCTTGGTGGACTTCTAACTGCCTTGACTGATTGATTAGGTGGAGGTGATGCTATGGGGCCGCTGAGAGTCAGTCAGAAAAAGCCTGCAGCTTCTGCTAGTTCTTTCTAGGCACTCTCTTATGGACACTGGGTCCATCATGGAAAAGCCCAACTACCCGAAGAATGCCATGTTGTGAGGAGGCCCAGGCTACGCAAAGAGCCCAAGGATACATGCTCTGGTCAACCAGACGCAATTGAGATCCCAGCAAACAGCCAGCAGCAACTGCCAGACATGTGGGTGCAGATGATCCCAGAGCTCAGGTGTTGTCACTCCTATTATTTAAGTCATACCCAGTGAAACCCCAGACATCATGGAGCAAAAATAAGCCATTCTGCAGTAGGCTTGTGCAAGCTCCGCAGAACAGCACCTGAGCACTCATCCTGCCTCCCTGGGCAAGGCTGATGCTGATTCCAACTCCGCAGATGCCCGCTCCCACTCACATGTCTGGTCACTTTCCCCCATGTCCAATGTCCCTCTGTTGCTGGTGTTTTACTAGTTTCAAATGGTCAAAAATTAATATTGAAGACTTGTAAATGAGTCTTTTTAATAAGCATTAGTTAATAATTTCTCACCATGTATCTCTGGATCATTTAGCCCTAAAATCCATTTTCAGATGAAGAAATGACAAACACCAAGTAACCGATGCAGATAGAATAGCAAGAATCTAATTCCTAACACCCAGCACGGTGCTCCATCCCCAGGGAATGCTTAGTGACTATGAGGACAGAGAGGACGAAGAGGATGGGTGCAGTGAATGACCTCCATCCCGTGTCACTCCTTTCAACACTTCCATGCTCAGTGCTTTTCCCAGAGGAAACAATTTCTTTACTAAAAATATAATGCTGTGTTCACAAAATCTATGTGGTTCTACAAGATACTTGACAACTCTGGAAATGTTCCATTTTTGTTAGTCAAAAGTCCATTCATCTAGCATGTCAAGAAATGATAAGATCATCCGTATCCTAACATATTCACTGAACATTTTATTGCCAACGATGTGAATGCCCTTACTGTTGAACTGGCTCTGACTCCTGGAGACCCTGGGATGAGTGATGCCCACTCGGTCTGTCCTTAGCAGCCCTGCTCAGCTCCTGCAGGCTGGTGCCTATGCACCTGAGAGAAAGAACATTTATGGTGCTGATCTGCAAGTGCCACTGCTATGCTCAGGGTGTGTTTATCTTCAACTGTACAAGATACTACAGAAAGCAGCAACCCACAGGGGTTGCAACTTTTTAAAAAAAATGTATTTTTATTGATTTCAGAATGGAAGGGAAAGGAGAGAGAGAGAGAGAGAGAGAGAGAGAGAGAGAGAGAGAGAGAATCATCAATGATGAGAGAGAATCATCGATTGGCTGCCTCCTACATGTCCCCCACTGGGGAGTGATCTCGCAACCCAGGCATGTGCCCAGCCCGTAAATCAAACCATGACCTCCTGGTTCATATGTTGACACTCAACCATGGAGCCACTGTGTCTGGGTGGGGTTGCACCTATTTTAATGTCGGCCTGCAGAGTGTGAGAGCTCCCTTTCCCCCACTTCCAAGATAATATATGGTATTTAGATATTCTAATTTTTTCCCCAACCCAGTGAGAATGAATTAGTAATTCATTACTTCATTTGCATTCCGTATACTGCTGAGGTTAAAGGTTTTTATAGTTTGTCTCCCATTTTTTGGCACATGACTTCATTTTCTGAGAACTGTCTTCTAGTTTCTTCTATGGACAGAACTGCCCCTTGGACTTGACTGATAGGGGCTGAGCAGTTTAGTTGTCTCTAGGCTCATCTTTAGCCATGTTCATGCCTCCTTTCCACAAGAGAATATTAAAACGCTCACCAAACAGCCCACAGCACTGGACCTTTATTGTGAGGGGAAAAATAAAATTATACAAGCCCACAGGAAGATCATTAAAATGGACTTGAAAATGATGAAAAGAAATGGAGAAGGTATCCAAATAATCTTAAGAGATGTATCTAAGAGTATGAAGAAGATACCAAAAAACAGACTGGAACTCAAATATTGCCTAGCATCAGTACAGTTCATTTCTGGAATGTGGCCACCTTGGGAGGTAATAAACTTCCTCCACTGGGAACAGAGGGAACCAAGAATTTGTGCAAGTGTTTCAGAGGTAAACTTGATGAGCATTAAATGTCCTTTATTCTCTAAGTTTATGAGGCTAGCCTCAGGGGATATTGCCATGAGGAAAAAAAGTATGAAAGAGAACTATCACAAGTGAGGAAATACAGTGAAAGGGCAACCGAAACCCACACATCTCTCCAGCTCTTAAGTACTTTAGTATTTTGTCATTTGGAAAGTTTTACAAAAAAAAAAATTAATAATGTTAATGGCAAAAGACATCTGCCTCCACAGGCTTAGAAGAAATAATTCATCATACATTATAGTTAGGAGGGATTCTGAAGGTCTTCCTGCCCAACCCCTTTAACTCATTAGATGAAGAAACCAAGTTTAAGAAAAAGTGATTGGTCCTAAGTCACTAGCTGGTAATGACAGAAGCAAGACATCAATCTAGATGCAACTGTCAAACTGATTTTCATACTAGTTTACATTTTCAGGTAAGATGAATTCGACTGAAGGAATTTTTGGGGCATTGTTCTTTCAACAGACATTTAAAAGTCTAGGTTTCGAAGTTTGCAACAAATTACACTTTACTAGAGGATAGTTGTACAGATATTTTTTACTACATTTAGGCCTTTCCAAATACACAGACCATTTATATTTCCAATTATGAATCATACCCAGGTGGTGAGATATGAAAATCTTAAAAATATATTGAAAGTCAAGATTTAATTATCTATGTACTTGTGAACTAACTAGTCCAACATTAAATATATTTACGCCTACATTAGCTAATCTTAAATAATTATCATGTTTGAGGTTTTTTTAATAATTGAACATTTTGTGATTCTTTTCCTCCCTGTAAAGAATGCAAACTTATTATGGAAATTTCATGCTAATGTATTTCTCTTTTAGTGTGTAATACTGTTATTACTCAACCACCTTCTGAATACCCCAGTAAAAAACTATTTAAGAAAATAATATTCTGGGAAAGTGGTTATGAAATAAAAATGTAAAAACATGTAACTAATGTATAATCTCACAACATAAAATATCAACAAAAATGCACAAATATAAGGTGATAAACCGAAATGTTAGCAGCATATTACCTCCCTCTCTGCTTTTCAAATTTTCTATAATAATCATGTATTTTACAGCAACAACAAAAATAATTGATATTCTGCAGATCAAAATGAAACTAAAAAACTAAGCAATATGAAAATCTGATTTTCTAAACTAAATTTAAAGCTTATCCATTCTTCACTGGAGTGAATAAAAATTTATTAATACATAGGATATGCTTTGATATATACAAATAAATTCATAAACCTTATTGGATGCTCCTACCGAGGGTGGTTATAAATATTATTTATCTATGTGTCCTTTTGGGTAGTCCATGATAAGTAACTGAACCTCATCTAGTTTCCAGTAAGTATGAATGCGGAATGTTGACTGCTGCAATGCTAATGCAGTACCTGGCACTAAGCAATTACTCCCCATGTACTTTCCCTTTTCTCCCTAGCTTCCTGTACATCTATTCAAATTATAAGGACAGTTCCTGAATCTTACTCATCACGAATCCAGCTGGAGATCATTTTCAAACGAATATGCAACAGATATGAACATTAAATTTGCAAATTCTTAAAATAGATATTATGATAACAGATTATATAGGACTTTGCTTACCACATTCACAGGTAATTTGGTTTCACAAATTGTTGTTTCCTGTTCAACTCTGCCCATTGAAAAGGGTGTTTCAGACACAGTAATGGTTTATTATAAAGAAATCCTGTCAACATTAAGGGGATTTTCCATTATAGCTAAATGGAACAAAGACAGATCACCCGTGAGATAAATTAAAACTGGCTCTTGACCTGCATTGTGTACTGTTGTTTTTAGGACATTTAAACTATCGATTTACTGAAATGTATGCTAACTTGAAATATATTTACAAATATTACCCTCTTGTGAGGTAATGGCCAATTTTAAAATGAACACCTATTTGTTTAAGAAAACTGTACAATTCTTGGAAATAAATATGATGAGTGCACCTTGAAAATCCTGAATAAACAGAAAATATGCAAGATAAAATAACATGCACTAGCTATTAGTCTATAGACACACATTTCCACTGATTATTCTCTGGAATAATGTTAGTAATCAACATTGAAAATATCAACTACCCAACAAATGATATAGAGCTTTGTACAAAGACTGCTACAGATTGGTATCCATGACCTCTGGTACAAGAACAAAGGGAATTCCTAATACCTAGTTTGATCCTTTGTTTCTTTTCCAAAATTTCCTTATTTCTAAGCTCCTACATTCAATGAATATACTTCTTTATCTTCTCTCCACACTACTTCCATTGTTTACTTTCCAATACTATGCTGAAATTCTCAACATTCTTTATCTCCTTGAATATAATATACATTAAATAAAATCTGTCTCACAATCCAAATATTTGGTGCCATTTTGGGTGTTTCTATTGTATTGTTTCTGCCAGTTTTCATGCTTGCTTTCTTTCTCCTCTTGTTCTGTTATTATAGGAAGATATTGTATTAGAAAAGCTGTTTGTAGAAATAATGAGGCCTAGAAAAACATTCTTTTTCAAGATTTGCACCTTTCAGATCCCTGATGCACATTAATCCACATTGAAAATTTCACATTTTTCTGCGCTATCTGGCTGACTCAAGTCTAAGCTATAATCTTTGTGAATGGTTTACTTTGGTTCACCCTTAGCCCAAGGATGTAGTCCTTCAGGGTCTCAAACCAAGTTGTTCTACCAGAGTCCCAGCCTTGGTGGTCCTATATTCTCAACTTCGTCCTCCCTAGGTGGTCCTGTATTCTCACAAGGCTGTTCAATGCCAGATTCTCTCAGCCTCCTCTCTTAGTTAACAGAACCCCCCTTTAGAGCAAAAGCAGGCCCAACACTAGGCTCACTGTTCTGGATTTGTCTTTTCTTTCAGATATCAGTCTGCCAATTAGTCACTATCTTGTTAGCTCTCTAATGCCTCCAAGTTGATATTTCCAAATATGGCATCTAGACCATCATTTAAGGAAAAGGTCAAAAGTCCCCCCCCCCCTTTGTTTGTTTGCTTTTGTTTTTAAAGGTGCCTTGTAGCTTTTTGGCCAGTCTGGTTTTGAATCACCATTAGGGCCCCTTCTTAAGTCTGATGGGCTCAACTTGTAAGAGGGTACAATCTGTAAGAGCATCCTGACTTCTTCCACAGCTGGGGAGTGTGGTGCTGGAGACAATCTGACTCAGGGTAGGACCTAAATACCCAGTATAGTTCCAAATATTCTCTGGTTGCCAATTTTAGTTCTATAAAAATGGACAAAATTCCTCCCAGCCTCTTAAGTAAACTATCAAAACAAGAGTCAGGATTCATTTTGCCCTTTATGCAGCCGAAGAGGAAGGAAGCAGACATTCATTATTTTGCCAGATAACTTTATATCTCATCCTCCAGCCCCAAAGCCAAGTCTCATCTGGTTTAATTATCACAAATGAAAGTGAACTCTTCTGAATTTATCATTACTATATTTGTTGTTGGAAAACAGATTTCTAAAGCCCAAAAAGTAATTGTAAAGGTTGAGTTTTGCCACCAGGATTACAAGTTCTTAACCACAAGCTGGACCAAGCTGGTGTCATAAACTCAAGGCCTCAGAATAGAACATTTAACAGAAATTAGTGCAGTATGCCCGACGATGTTCACCAAGTGAAGAGAAATTAGAAGTGAGAGGACTGTGAAAAACTGTAGGGACCCAGTACAATTTCCAGTTCCTGTCCATGTTAACCTGCAAGCATGTAAACCTGGAGTCACCAGATCTTACAATTTTTCAAAAGAATCTGAAATGTGGATGTTTTATAGTCTCTCTTTTCATGTTAACAATTAAAACAAAAACCCACACTGGGTGGGGTCAGATGAAAGGCATAAGCAAAGATCAGTTGCTACACTAACTGACCCCAATGCCCCTTCCAGCTCGACTGGTAATCCCAACACCTTCATTATCAGTGCTATTCACGAGCAAGAGAAAACTTGTTGAAAGTCTGTTGAAGATCCTAACAAAGTGCTTACAGCATAAATATATTTAATTTACAAATAAAAGTTTCACCTGTACCGATGATCCAAAGAAATACTCTTCAAGTGGCTAAACATCACAGGAGCTTTCAGGACGGTTTTTGTCATTCAGACCTAGAATTACAATGATAATCAAAGTACAGCTTGCTCGTTTATACAGCTATTTGGGATACATATTGCTACATTACACATCTGAATAATGTGAATAAGGTCATAAGTCCGTAGCAAAATGAGTGATTCCCATTTACATATATGTATCACAGCCAGAAGATGCTAGATTTGTGAATATGTTTATATCAACACAATTTTCATTAAAAAATATTGAGGATTCATGTTTCAATTAAAACATTAAAGCATCAAATTTATAATCATTACACACTGATTTATTTATTTTAAGGATGGTTACTTTCTTCTGTTTTCAGTTTTCCTAAACTGGCTGATGTATGAATTTTTGCTGATTAAGTCTATATATCACTAAGCAAGCACTAAGGTAAAACTTCATTTCTTTTGTTCAAAAATTAAAAAAGTAAAAAAAAAAAATGAGGTCTTATTTGAATTTATCAACTTGGATTTCCCATCAACTCAATTCATTTCTAAAGAATGATTCACTTGCATTTTAAATCCAATGGCAGCTCCTTTACATGTTTTAAACAACAAATCAAATTATCTTCTAACTGTAACCTTTTAAAAATGCAAAAGATCAAACTCACAAGCTACATATTAAACCTCAGACTTATGTACAAACTATTATATAATACCAATCCATTACTGAATTTCCATGACTATTAGTAACTCTACCCTATTAAGGTAATTTTCATTACTATTGAATTTTGGCATATTATCACTTTATTTGGGATTTCTGCATTTTATATTGAAATGTATATTTAACCCATTGTTTTTTGTGATTAAATAATTTAAACGAGTTTATAAAATGAGTTGGGAAGCATTCCAAACTTTAGGTTTGTTTCATGGAAATTTTCAAGAATTCATGGATTAACTGTATTGCTCTGGACCCTTATGGGAGATGTCTTAGAAAGTTTATCATTTTCTGTATGATCCATGTAAATTTAATTGATGAGTTAAATATAATCAGCTTAGGGACAGCAATGACATTTGAAATGAATCCCAAATATTTTAATTATGTAGCATTTTAAAAGCACTTTCATGTGTACTAGCTCATTTAATCCTTACAACTTTATGAGATTATTTTGTTTTATGAAAGCCAAAATCAAGGCTAGTAACTCGAACTGCTCAAAGTTCAATAAGTTAGAAAGTGATCGCCAAGATTATGAGATATCATTTTACTTGGAACTTGGTAAGGTTGCGCTCTATGCATCATTTTTTCCATCAAGGACTAACGGAATGTAACAGGCAGGTTGGAACAGACAGGACAAAGGGTAGAGAACAGTAGTCCAAGCTTTGGAAACAACTTAAGTAAAAGAATGAAGTACATTACAAAGCACCCTGGGTAAATGAAGTAGTGGGTTAAAGATGGAACACAGCATACCTTGCAGAGAAAACTCTCAAATACTGTTCCCTTCAGTTCAGCAATCACTTGTGACAATTGTTCCTAAGCTTCTAACTGAGGCTTCAATCAATGTAACTGTGACCTTTGTCTTGAAAGAAAGAGAGCGAGGGAGGGACTGAGAAAGGGAGAGGAGGAAGGAAAACCAATAATTATTTGTCATGTGACTAGAGTACTAAATGGGGTATTTTATTTTTTTTATATTTTAATATATTTTATTGATTTTTTACAGAGAGGAAGAGAGAGGGATAGAGAGTTAGAAACATCGATGAGAGAGAAACATCAATCAGCTGCCTCTTGCACACCCCCTACTGGGGATGTGCCCGCAACCAAGGTACATGCCCTTGACTGGAATCGAACCTGGGACCCTTGGGTCCACAGGCCGACGGTCTATCCGCTGAGCCAAACCCGTTAGGGCTAAATGGGGTATTTTAAATATTCACAGTAGCAGGTTATATAAAGTGAGAAGTATAAGCATGATTTTTTTTTTTTTTTGCTCACTAAAAATGTTTTGAATTAACCTTAATTCTCAGTGAGATTAACAACTGACAACTGATTTGGGAACATAGCAGACATAGTCCTAATCTTAGAGCAAATAACACTAACTGAAATATGTGAACATTACTGGTAAGTACTAGCACTTAATTGCATATAATTCATCCATTATGCTATTAATCATGTTAATTTTAGAAAGGTCACTCAACTTCCCTGGGACTGAGTTTCCTATATTTGCAAAATAATGTGTATGTTTTAAAGGAGTTTGAATAGGACTCTGAAAATTCTACTAGCATGTTAACAAAAACATTTTAAAAAGGAAAAGTATTAACAAAATATTTATATATTCATAAGCATTTGAATTAGTAACCTTATATTACCTTTATAATCACTTGCAATACCAGGATTGAAGAAAGCTTAATCAATCTCATCACTTAGTCATATATAAAGTTACTTTTACATCAACATACTATATCTAAAATTAAATCTTTCCACCATGTGTTTTGAGCAGAATGAGAGGATTATGTTAATCACAGGTTAACATAAGAAATGCTTGTCTCAAAATCAGTGCATTTAATATGTGGCAGACACAAGTCTTGTCATTAAAATTCTTTTTATTGTTGCTTTAGTAAAATGTAAGGGTTCCCAAAGTCCTGAGTCAAATGTTTCTTCTTATTTTTCCAACAGCGGTGATTTGTCTTCTTTTGGTCTGTTCAATAGAAAGTGAACTATCTGTAGTAGAACATCATCGTTAAAACCTTTCACATCATTATCTTCTATTGTTTCATAAAGAGGCTTACTTTGCGTCCCCCAACATATATTTTTACGACTGTTATTCTGATCAGCTTGTGCAGTCAGTGCCAAAGTATTTAACTGGTAGCAGAAAAAAGAAAAGTATCTTCCATCTGTGATCACGGCCTGAGAGACAAAAGGTCGAGTGACATCTGCTTCGCTCCAGAATCCTAGAGAAGAAAGTTATACTGAAATTTACACTAACATATATTTAGCCCAAACAAAATATATGTATTAGAGGGGTATTGAATATCTGCTAAAACCTAGATATTTTACCTGCCAATTCCCTAAAGATCTCATCAAAAATTATTTCATCACATCTAGTATCCCTAACTCACGATACATCTTTTCAACAATTTCTGTCTTCAACTGCTTTCAACCTTAATTCACTTCTTGTAAGAGCAGCTCTGTATCTATGCAGATCTCCCTGCATCTGGTATTAACTACATCATTGCTCACCATACCAGTAACATCTATCATCCAATAACCATGAAGGCCATTTATTTCACCACATCTCCAAAAAAAAAATACCTTAAAAAAAACCACCTTTCTAAGGACTTCAACCAGGTCCTCATACAAATTCTGTGTCTTCCTTTATGTATCTCAAAATTGGTTTTATGAGTTGCTGTCATTTCACTTAGTGAGTCTTATGTGATAAGGAGCCAGGCTGTCTTAAACTGAACTACTCAATTTTCCAACTGCTTCTTATCCAGGCTGACTGGCTTTAATACTTTAAAACCCTAATGCCAGGACCAGGCACAGCTATTTCCCCACACTTATTTTATACCAGCTGCAATGAGATGGTCAATAACTAATGTTGCTAAAATATGGAATTATACTGCAAAAAGTACTTATCTTTCATGAATAAACAGATCTTCAACATAAATTCCTCTCCCGTTTCTAATATAGAAACACAAGTCAACAATTGTGAATATAAGGTTAAAATATATACAAAAGGAAAAAGGTGGGCTTGGCAATAATGAAATCTGTATTAAAATTCCTCCTGGGTACTAATATAGGATTAAACTCGTTATATATTATATCACTTCAGGTTTTAAAATGAAATCCAAATGCCTCAAACGGGCTCTAGAAGTCCTATGTGAAATGGCCTCTGGCTCCTCCTCTCTTCATCAGCCTTCATGGTCCTCAAACACCTCGAGTCTGTTCCGCCTCCGATATGACTTGCCATTCTGTCTGCCTCAAAGTGTCTTTCCCAGAGCTTACACTTGGGCAGCAGCCCCTCACCATTCAG
Organism: Myotis lucifugus; assembly: GCF_000147115.1. Lineage (NCBI taxonomy): Eukaryota > Metazoa > Chordata > Mammalia > Chiroptera > Vespertilionidae > Myotis > Myotis lucifugus. Next base: position 932,765 of record NW_005871201.1, on the reverse strand, counting down.
TTTCTGTTCATTCTTCTCAAGTCCTCCTCTGAATTATTATGTTTACAGAGATTCTGCCCAACATCTCATTTAAACCTGTGCCTCATAAATCGTTCTAGCCCTTATCTATCTAGTAATGTTCTTTGCAGTATTACCACTACCTAAAAACCTTACCTGTTTATTCTCCTTTATTCTCCTCACTGTAAGCTCCAGAAGAGTAAGATTTGCCTGTCATATCCAGTACTTTATCCCCAAGGCCAACAGTGCTTGATACATAAAAAACATTCTCTATTTACTGAATGAACAATCCCCTAATCCACATCCTAGATATGGCCTTCAAATAAACGATAAAGAATAGCTAGGACTTAACCTAACACTTAATCCACCACAGCATTTCCTTCCCTAGCTTCAGAAAGCTGCTGTCATCTACAGAGCTGACTAGTGGGCTCTATAGTCTTTGAAATGCTCGACAACACCATCAGAAAAAATACAGTCACACAAAGTGGTCAACATAACAGATCACGTCACTACCCAAGTGCCATTTGACAACTGCATATGTAAAATATTTAATTAGGGGTTTTAAAACAAATATGCTTTGTGGTAATGCAAGTTTTCGAAATGTTAAGACTCAACCAAGGAAATGAACTACTAAATTTTTTAAACGTGCGGTATCTTCCAACAATGCCATCATTTTACCTTGATACATAGCTTGTGCTCCAGTCCAAGCAAAAAGGCTTGCGATAGCATTAGCTCTATGAACAACTTCTATCTGATCAGCACAGTTTTGCCTCAGGAGCCTTTCCCTATTTAATTTTTCTGGTAACAGGTGAAACTGGGTATGACCATAACAGTACGGATCTGCCGTCTTTGAGCCTGAAGAGCAAAAGAGAAACATGTGACATGAAATGACATGTAGAACACCTGGAGCACATGTGCTCAGTATTTCTCTAAACCCACCCCTCCTCTACCCATCACGTGATCAGTATTCAACACACACACGTGGGAAGGTTAGTTTATGTATTTATTGTAATAAAGTTACATTTCACACGGAAGTAGTCTGCTAGCTGTCACCAAGTCACTCACTATAAATAGGATAAGTAAAAAAATTATATATAAAATGGATTAAAAATTCTTATTATTTCGGTTTTTCAAACACATTAGTCATAACTAAGGAGCTTCATCATTGTTCTTATATTCAGAAAAGGAGATAAATACTTCATGACTTTAAAAACTTACTTTATTTAATTTTATTTTATTATTACGTTCTAAGCCTCACCTGAGGATATTTTTTTTTCCCATTGATTTTTAGAAAGAGGAAAAGGGGAGAGAGAGAAACATCAATGTGAGAGAAAACCATCGATGGGCTGCCTCCCACACCTTCCCTGACCAGAGATCAAACCTGAAATCCCGGTATGTCCCCTGTCTGGGAACGGAACCTGCAACCTTTTCATGTCCCGAATGACACTACAACCAACTGAGCCCCCTGGCCAGGGCAAAAACTTACTTTATTATTTTAATATAAAAATTACATAGCTTGTTCCTAATTTTAAAAATATAATTGGTTCTTATACTACATTTTAAATAAAGAAAACCTTTTTACCCTACCATGCCCTTTACCAATATTTTATAAAATGTTGACATTCTTGACTTTAGTGGTAAAGTCAAAAGTCCCCCTTATTCACTCTCTAAGACTTAGTGACAGAGAAGGGGCTGATATAATAGGTCTGGAGGATCAGTTTAAGCAGCTTTCTTAAAATGTTCCGCAGGAAAAAAACCAGCAAAAAAAAAAAAAAAAACTGCATAAGGGCAGATGTCAGACCTTATTAATTTTTATGTTCCTGGTGGTTTTCACACTGTAAAACAAACAGCAGACTTTTGTAAAAAAGCCATTCACTGCCTCAAGCCCAGTTCTACACTTTTTACTTTTGAAAAAAAAAACAAAACAAAACACAAATTACTTTTCCTATAAATACATCAACAAAACCCTATAATTATCACTATATTTTAAAGTTAAATATTGCTAATTCAGTGGAAACAAGTAAAATTTTAAATGGTGAGCTGAAAGAATATTTTCTTCCCAATTTTCAGGCATATTGCAAGAACCTGAGACTATGAATTACATTGTTGATAGACTATCTAAACCTTGGGTCATCAAGAATTATGCAAATTTGTACAAAACACCTAGGACACATTTATGGCACAATACATCAGAAGAGAAACTTACCAATAAATATGGCATTTTCATATTGTCGTTTGAATAATGGAAGTTTGTCTGGCTTACAATTCATAACAGGAATTTCTATAGGTACAGAATAATCCAGCGGCACAAACTTAAAAGAGAAAAGTCATAAGTGATTCACAGCAACACGAGTATATTTTACTCATATTCATTATAGACTTAAAATCTTAAAATGAGATGATTTGCAAAATGATGGGCCAAATCCAACCAGCCACCTGTTCTTACAAATAAAGTTTTATCGGAACACAGCCATGTACACTCATTTTCATATGGTGCATGGCTATAAGAAGAGATGAACAGTTCTAACTGAGACTTATGGCCCCCAAAGCCTAAAATATTTACTATCTGTATTTTTAAAGGAAATATGTACCAACCTGATATGAACACATAGACAACACTAAAATATGCTTATTTTCTCCAAAAGAACTGTAAGTACATAAAATGATGTTTATAACGGTAATAAATGCCTTGATTTGTGATTAGGTAGTGGAGGTACTGTAAATTATAATCATAAACTATTATCCATTTTTCATATTTTTATATTAAGAAAAAAATAAAGACTTGTATGTTCCTGAACACTGATGCCTTAACCTCACTTAAAATGATTATCTGTCCTTTGGGGAATACATATACTACAGCAGGTTAAAAAGCTGAAAAAGAATTTCAGAGATGCATTTGAGTGAATCTGAAAAGGCGTAGGATCCATCCAAACCTTTTTACCCTACCACGCCCTTTACCTAGCCTGCCTATGACATTTCCACATCCGACAGCAACAGGTACACATGCAGTAAATCCTCACCTCTGGCAGCTGTTTGGACATTCGAATCTGGTTGTGTGGTGTATCATTTATTTGGTATCTCACAGCATCAACGCGACCTTTCCGATGACCATGAACAATGATTTCTTCACCACGACACCAGTAAAAGTGAACCGGGCGTTTACAATCTACCAAAAGATATTCAAAACTTTCTTACCACTTAGATACATTTGGTTATTATTAGAATACTAAACTCAGCAATACAGAACTCAAAAATAAGTGTGCTAATTAAAAACACACACATCAAAATGACTCTATAAGACAGTCTGGATTATGTGGTAATTTAACTTAAATGATCATGACTTAACTATAAGGCTCAACTAAGTGTTGTCTACTTGTGCCATCACTGCACTAAACACTGTAACTGAAGCGTTTCCTCAATTACAAGAACAGGAGTAAACACATCAGAAAGCTTAACAGGAGTCAGAGCTGTCTTGTGAATGGCTAATTCAATCGTCACGGTAACGCTGACAGGTATGCACAGCTGTTATCATCAGTGTTACAGAAAAGGACCCTGAGTCTTGAGGTTAAGTTTTCCTAGGCCATCAGTCAGGAGTCCAAGTCCATGAAGCCCCCAACACCACTCCCTTCCCCGCTGAGAGGGGAGGTAAGGCACTTTACAAGATTCAGGGAGCACACACCTCCAGGGATAGCATCAGCTCAATCAACATTCACTACGATGCCTACTGTGTGGTAGGCACAAAACGAGGGACACGTCAGAAACACTAATTTTTAAAACTGTCTCCCCGTTAACTGCTTCTCATGTCTGCACGGAGAAGCTGCTGACTGTTCACTGGAAACCCAGAAGGGCTGGGTTTGACTCCTGACCACCAAATCAGCCATAGGCTCTTCTGAGTGGACACATTTTACATCCCTGCGCCTGCTTTAGCTCTGATTTATAACACCATGCTACCTACTGTACACAGTCATTGTGAGGATGAATTAGTTGGCACATATCCCATGCAGAACAGGGCCAGGCACACAATTAAGTACTGAGTGAACGTACATGTTAGGCATTTCAACCAATACTGCCTTTCGTCTGTTCAATCCCAGGACAAAGTACTCTGGCCCTAAATCTCATTTTGAAAACGAGAAAGGTGAACGCTAAAAGTGGTGCCTACATTGACATATGATCAGGTAACGTTTTGGTGGGCGAGCGGAAAGGAACCCCTTGGCTGAGCCAGCACAGCTCTCCCACTGGGTGGGCCGGTCACCAGGCGGGACCCTCACCCGGCCCAGCAAGCACGAGTCCCGCGGAACCCGGGCGCCCAGCCCAGGGCTGGACCATCAGGTGGCAGCGCCCAGTCTGCAGGTTCCCAGCGCAGTGACCGCTGCCGCACCGCGCTGTCCCCAGCTGGGAGTCCAAGGACCGGGAAAACGGACAGAGGAATGAAGAGGGGGCACATCGGAGGCGGCGTGGGCCCTGACATCGCCCGCCCCCCGCCCCGCGTGGCAGGCCCGGGCTCACCGAGGGCGGCGGTGGCCAGGGCCGGGTTGTGCTCGCTGAGCAGGCCCATGAGGGCGGCCACCAGCTGGTCCAGGAAGGGCGAGGCGACGGCCTCCACCTGCTGGTAGAGGGGCGCGCGCCCCTGGCGCCGCAGGTAGAAGTGCTCCTGCAGGAGGCAGTCGCACGCGGCTGCGCGCAGGGTCGCCAGGTCCGGGACGGGCGGGGGCGCGGGCTCGGCCGGCGGGGACCCCGACTCGGAGGGCGGGGACCCGGGCTCGGCGGGCGGCGGGAGGCCCGACAGGAACACGGTTTTGGTGAAGCCCTGGTACCAGCGGTCGGCGTTGAGCGCGAAGGTCTGCGGGTAAACCACGTACTTCTTGAACTGCATCTTGGTGAGGATGCGGATCTTCTCGTCCGCCGTCCGGGCCGCGTGCACCGCCGCCTGCCAGCGCTCCACTCGCCGCTGCCGGGCCGCCTTGCTGTCGGCCGTCATGGAGGCCACGATGGGCGGGTAGCGGGCCACAGGGGCCGCCGCGCCCTCTGCGCCGGGGATGTCCGGGGTCCCCACGGCGGCCTGGGCCGCGGAGTGCACTGACCGCCCGGGACCGCGGGGTACCAGCCGCCACCACCTGGCCGCCGCCATCTTTGCCCGGGTTCCGGCCGGAGGTGGGTTTCCGCAACTAAGGACCAATCGGAAAGCAGGATCTGAGTCTGTCGTAGGGGGGCCGGCTCTCATTGGGCTTGAGGAATGTGCGTCACCTGTTTCTTAGCCAATCAGATCACTTCTCCAACTTAGTTTCTAGTGACCTGAAGCCTGGGTAGCTGAGAGGCAGAACCCCTGCGCCTACACATCTTCCGCGGGTCTGGCGCGTGGGAATGGAACCATGAAGCAGGAGATCTGGCCGCCTATGTTACTTCTCCCATCCGGACAAGCTTCTTGCTAGAAATCATAAAGGAACATTCTGCACAGAAGCTTCTAGCACTTGGCTAACTTTACTGGTTTCATTTCTGTAGGGCACATCCTTCTTTTCTGTTTTAGTTCTCGGGCTTGGAACGTACTATTAAACACTAGAGGCCCAGTGGGTGCACCCGTGGGGTCCCTTGAACTGGCCTGTACCCTCTCCCAATCCAGGACCCCTTGGGGGATGCCGGACTGCCGGTTTTGGCCAGATCCCCGGGCCAGGCTTAGGGACCCCACCGGTGCACCTGGGCCTCTAGTATGCATATAAGAACTTTGGTTAATCTCTCCCCACCCTCCCCCTATCCCTCCCCCTTCCCTCTGAGATTCATCAGTCTGTTCCATGTTTCCATACCTGTGTGTTGAGTGTCTGCCCCCTGGTGGTCAGTGCATGTCATAGTTACTGGTCAAACGGCTGAACAGTCACTTAGGCTTTTATATGTAGACTAGAGACCCGATGCTTGAAATTCGTGCAAAGGGCTTGGCCCTCGCAACCCCAGCTTCGTCCAGAAGGTCGTCTGGAAGGACAGCCGAAAGGTTGTTCGGCTGTCCGGTCTAATTAGCATATTGCACTTTTATTATAGGTACTATTCTTGCATGATTTTTGATAATACATGCTTATTTCTTAATGATGCAAGCATCTCTCATGACCACTGCTAAATCTTGGAGAAAATACTTCACATATCTCTATGCTAATTTGTTTTATAGATAATTTGTTTAATAATAGAATTTACAAAGAGAGGACTATGCTTTTACTTGCATTTAACTGAAAAAAGGGAAATGAACTACAAAAGATTTGTGTTCAAATTTTTCTGTGTTAAAATGCACTATTATTTCAACATGAGTTGATCTCTACTTATCTGTGAGCACCTTGAAGTAAGAACTTTCGTTTTTTCAATCCCCAGTAACCAATCAATATTTGTGTACTAATTCTTGAGAGCATATTTATTTGTGAATATTACATTTGTATATATTTTAATAAGAAATTGTTTTTATTAAAATATACACAAAATAAACTGTGTTATTTTCAGTTTAAAAGATTGAATCCAGAAGAAAAACATAGGAAAGGATGTCATTTTGATATAGTAAGCTGTCTGTCCAAAAATCTGCTTCTAACCTCTAGTTGCCAGCACCAACTGTGCTGATCACAACTCAGCACCAGTTTCCTGGACTCAGATAGCCAGGGTTGGCCACCTACAAGGGATGACCACTTTTCTTTGTGCTTCAGTATGACACAAAGCTCCAAAGCCTACATTTATCTCATTCCTTTTCTCAAGGATTAAAATTCTATGAGAAATTCCTTGCATTTCTGTCTCTTTAAATCAGGGGTCCTCAAACTTTTTAAACAGGGGGCCAGTTCACTGTCCCTCAGACCATTGGAGGGCCGGACTATAGTTTAAAAAAAACAACTATGAACAAATTCCTATGCACACTACACATATCTTATTTTGAAGTAAAAAAACAAATGTTTTCGGCGGGCCGCATGTGGTCCACGGGCCGTAGTTTGAGGACCCCTGCTTTAAATTCTGATTGAAATACAAATGTCTCTGGAATGGAAGTACAAACATCTCTAGACCAGAAGTACCTTTACTACCAACTATTGGATTTAGTAATGGCTATTTGTTTTAAAGATAGTAACATAAATAACTTAAAATGATCTTGAATCACAAATAAAAATTATAGAAGCTTCTGCCAGTTTTTGATGTAGTGCCAAGCCCTTCTCTATAAATATGAATTTATAGATGCTTTTATTTTTGTGTAAACAACATCCATACTATATCATTTATGATTTCCATTGTGGTTGGAACATATATTTACAAAGCGACCTGAATATAGAATCTTTCCCGGTTTTTATATTTCCCTTTCCTCCTTCCCTCATGTTTTACCAGTCTCAGATGCAACTAATTCAACAGCACTGTTTTGGGACAACTCACACAGGTTGTTGTTTTTTTTAATCTTAATTTTCACCATTTTAAAAGTTAACTTTCTCTCTTTTCATACTCATCCTTTATCATTTTAAGCAATTTTATTTAAATTACATAGCTACAATAGTAAATAAAATTGGTATGAACAGGTCTGGGAACAAATTGATAAGCACATCTGGTCGTTGGAAGCAGAGGTGTTTTGAGTTTGTTCTACACAATGCTGTACATCTTGCAGAATAATAGTCTGAGTTAGTCTTCAGTTAAGTGGAGGAAACTTTTGAAAGATTATGTTTTAAATACTTATCTATTAACAGTAGAGATAAGACTTGCAAGATTTCAGGAAGTATGTCTTGTTAGTTTGGGGAAAGAGTGATCAATACTGTGAAGTGTAGTGGTTAAGAACATGAACTCTGGAGTCAGGTTATCTTGGTTATATTCCCAGAACCACCACTTTACTACATTCTGTGACTCATGAAGTTCCTTAGACTCTCCTCCTTACCTCACCCTCCTTATCTGTAATATGGAAATTATTATTACCTGTTCTCACAGGGTCACTATAAGATAAAAATTGAATAAAATGTACTTTAAGCATATGGTTTTGTTAATATATTTATAAGAAGAGGATGTACATTATTACCCCTAGAAACTAATTAGTTTTCAGGATATAGCAATTTCATTTTTAAAATACCCACAATTGAAAGAGTATGTAAAGTTTGTTTGATTTCAGCACCCATTTAATACTTGGCTTCTATCTTGAAGAGTTATTAATGAGTGAATGATGAAGAATTCATCAACTACCAGAATGTCACTCTTTATTGTTTGAACTACTCCATTCCTTTATGTTCTCATGAAAGATTTATTGAATGTTTACTGTATGTTAAATTTCAGGCTTAGAAATAAATACAACTTGTGCCTATCTTTGAGGAGTTCAAAACACTGTGAAACAGGTTCATAAAGAAATCATTGGAATGCAACATAGAGGTGTTACCTTAGGAATACATACAAATACTGTGTAAAATAGTGTTTTTAGTTATACTTGAGATTAGCATTCCTATAGCTTTCATCTATTCAATTTTGATTCCTTGGAAGAACATGGATTGATTATGACAAATACTCTTGGATCCCAATGATCATCCCATTCTTCCCTTTCTACCTAACTGCAAGACCCTTAATTGTGTTTAGGGATTTACCCTTTAATACAATCTGTAAATATGACACTTCTCCCAGTTCATGGGGGTGGGTCATGATTAGCCTGAGCCAATTGTAGCACTTCCAGCCACTTCTCAATGATGATTCAGAAATGGTCCTATAACCCAGTACTGGTCAATGAAGTCTAAAAGAGAATTTTCCTTAGGGCTTCAGGAAAAGTTTTTTTTTTTCTTGTTTGTTAGTTTTTAATAAAAGGAGACACCATCTTCCCCAGAAGTTATAGTTATTGTCTCCATATGATGCTTGAAATTGCTTTAGCCACTTGCAACCATGAGTTGACCCATCACAGACATGCTAAGGATGACAGAATGGAAAGATGGCCTTAGCTCCTTGATGATAATATTATGTTGTTGAATTAACATGTAATAAAGGGTTAATTGACCAGGCTTGGAGTGTTCAAACCATGATTATTCAAAAAAATAAAAATAAAGGCTGGCCCTGGGTGTACCAGGGACATAACTTCTAAGCCCTCGGAATATCCTTGAGGAATGTGTTTTTTGTGTAACTGGGGGCTTGGGTCATGTAACATCAGCTTGACCTCTGGAGAGGCTAGACTGGAGACTGAGTAACTAAGGTCAGTCAAGCAGGCACTCTGTGTCCGAGTGACTGACCTCCAATAACAACCCCAGACATCAAGGCTCAGGGAAGCTTCATCACATATCATTGCTGGGAGAACTAAGCATCATCTGAACGACTTCATTGGGAGAGGAAACCTAGAAGCCTGTACCTGTTTTCTCCTGGACTCTACTGATACTAATCTCGATCCTTTTACTATAAAAACAAACACACCCATAACCACAAACATAACAGCTTTTTTTTTTTTTTTTCAGTTTTGTGAGTCCTGGCAAATCATCAAACCTAATAAAGTTGGTCTTGGAAATGCCCAAGACTACAACCCTGGAAACATTGACCTCCACCTTATTTATCTGAATTAAGGATGGGCCAGGGAAACTTGGCAGACATTTCAAACTGTCAATTCATAGTAATTTTCTATCAAGCTAACTCTTATGTCTTTTCACATGAACCATGACTAAGCTACAGCCCCTACTCTCTGTTTACTACCATTGAAACACAAAGTCAACCCTTAACATTTACCCCATTTAATGTCATCTTATTCTAGTGAAACAATGCTATCCTTTCATGATCTTTTTTAGGTCCTGATCCTGTGTCCAGAATTTTTGCTACTATTCCTTCCTCACTATTTGCCAAAGTATATGAAATGTCAACATTCTTGCCCTAACCGGTTTGGCTCAGTGGATAGAGTGTCGGCCTGCGGACTGAAAGGTCCCAGGTTCGATTCCGGTCAAGGGCATGTACCTTGGTTGCGGGCACATCCCCAGTAGGGAGGTGTGCAGGAGGCAACTGATCGATGTTTCTCTCTCATGGATGTTTTTAACTCTCTATTCTTCTCCCTTCCTCTCTGTAAAAAAATCAATAAAATATATTAAAAAAAATTCTTGATCATATTTATGCATCTCCCATAATGTTTGTTCCATGACAGCAGGAATCTTATCTGTCTTATTCAAAGCTACCCCCCCCCCAAGCACTAGAATAGACAATTGGATAAAAGAATTGTGATTATATATATATATATATATATATATATATATATATATATATATGAATGAATATTACTCAGCCATAACAAAGACTTAAATCTTACCATTTGTGACAACATGAATGGACCTAGAGTGTATTATGCTTAGTGAAGTTAAGTCAGTCAAAGAAAGACAAATACCATATGATTTCACTTATATGTGGAATCTAAAGAACAAAATAGAAAAGCAAGCAAAACAGAAACAGACTTATAGATACAGAGGTTGCCAGATGGGAGGAGTGTTGGGAGGAGACTAGGTGAAAAAGGTGAAGAGATTAAGAAGAATAAATAGGTAGTTATAAAATAATCGCAAGGATGTAAAATATCAAAGTTAAATAAAGGCAGAATCAGCAGAAGCACAGATCTACTCACAATCTACGCGTAGTTCAGAAGTGCGTCACACCACCCAGCCCTAGGCTATGCAGCGGGTCCCTCCTTAAATATGACTGGTGAGTTCCTCCCCACCTTATACTCTCTCTGTGCATCATTTCTGGTCCTTTCTCCCCAGTAAGGACTTCTTAGAGGGATATTAATGAATTCAAATATACCTTTTGGATATAGGACCAGATTTCGATATAGTTTAGTGTCCTGCCAAAATGATTACACTCCAAACATGGGGCTATATATTTTCTTATTTTTCTGTCATCAAAATATGAACATGTATGTGATATGAATTATTTGAAATTCAAGCATATATTTCAAATGCTCTTTCAACTTATACAGCACTATGTTCCTTAACTTATGCACATGGCAGTAATCTATTCTATTTAGAACATATGGCTGCATTTGATATTTTAAATGTCTTTTGCAAGTGAAGTCATCATCCCAGGTTTATGGAAACTTGTCTGCAATATGACATAGGAGAAAAACAACAATTTTCCTCTCAATATTCATTAGATTTCCTTTAATTCACATCAATATAAGTTGGCCTCAAAGTTATTTTTTTTCCCAAAATAACTCAAGTAGTTAAAATAGCCTCAAATTACTTATAAATAGGCATCAAAATATGATATTCACCAAGAGAATAAATTGTTACCACCTTTCTGGAGTACTTTGGTGATATAGTTCAGCCTTCTAAAATGCCCATTACACCTATCCCTGAGGAAATAACTCATGTTCAGTCAAAGAACGTGATTCAATGTAATTTTAGAAAATAAAAAATATGTAAACAACTTGTAATACTGACAATGGGTCAATTGCTACCACTCTCACAGGAAAATAGTTTAGTTTCACCCAGGTCAAGGTGAAAGGCTCACCTTCCATGACACCATCACCCAGCAGATGTAAGTCCTGACCTCCAATCAGCCATGCTTCAAGGTCCCAGGACTGCTGACTGCGGGGGTGGGGGGTGGGGGGGGCAGGGAAGTCCTCCTTCTAGGACTGCTTGTCTGGGAATTCTTCCACAGAGCTTCCTGGCCCTCTCCCAAAACAAGAACAGACTAACAGAAACAGATAGCAAAGAGTTGGTTACCAGAAGGGAGGGGGTGGAAGGATGGTTGGAAGAGGTGAAGGAGAGTATAATAATATAGTGATGGGTTTGCATGGTGACAGATGATTATGAGAATAAGTGGGGTGATCACATCATAAGGCATAGAAATGTCAAATCACTATATCATACAGCTGAAACTAATATAACCAATATAAGATTGTATGCCAACTATAAAGACAAACATTTTTTTATTAAAATTTAAAAAATAGTTTAAAATATTTAAAAGTTTTAAAAGTTAGTGTACCCTCTGTCTCTTCTTTCTCCCATGCATTTGAGTCACCATTTTGCCATGTCTCATGTCTTCCTTTTCCTCTGGGCTCAAATTTATAAAGTCATCTTGTGGGAGAGAAAAGAGCCCTGAAAATATTTTTAGGGTTCTATGAGTCACTGTTTACTCTTCAGTGTATGAGGTAGAGAAAATGGCATTGGGTAAAAGTGAGGGGGGCGGGGGGAGACATCGAGAATAACTGGCTTAAGGCCTGGTGGTAACAGAAAATATGTAATAGTTAACAGCAAACATTTGTAATAGCAAAAATCATACACAAATATCTCACAGTAGAGGATTGGTTAAATAAATTATAGTACATTTAAATTAAAAACAAATTTAAAACGTTATATTAAAAATGAGTATAAAACTATTAAAACAAAATTTATAAAACACTAAAATGTTTTTGAAATAAACATAAATTTAAAAACCCAGATTAAAAATAATCTGCATAAACTGTATGTTTGATTAGAAAAAAACAGGAAGAGTATAATAAAATGTTATCAAAAGTTGAAAGCCAGTGATGGAATTATTGACATTTTCCCTCCCTATAATTTCTAACTTATCTTTACCATATACAGATTGTTTCTTTCTTTTACATGTAAGGCAGGACAAAACTTAAAAGTATGAGGTTAGGAAGGAAAGTAACATATCACCAGAATCTGAATAGATACATTTTATGTTATTTCATCAAATGGTCAATTACTTGCTGAATATATCTGATTGTATAGTAGAATTCTACCTCAAAATGACTTTTGCTTTAGATTATGTGGATATCCTATGCCAAAGTCTAATAGTCTGCTCATGCAAGTTCAAATTTAGAGAGGAGGCCTAGCTGGTTTGGCTCAGTGGACAGAGCAGCAGCCTGTGGACTGAAGGGTCCCAGATTCGGTTCCAGTCAAGGGCACATGCCTAAGTTGTGGGCTCAATCCCCAGTGTGGAGCATGCAAGAGGAAGCTGATAAATGATTCTCTCTCATCAATGATGTTTCTATCTCTCTCTCCCCCTCCCTTCCTCTCTGAAATCAATAAAAGTATATTTTTTAAAAAATTGGAGAGGATAAAAGTAGAAAATTCAAGTGCTCAGAAATGGAAGAAACTATCAGATACCTGAAGAAATGTAAAGATCAACAGAAACTATACTGAAGGAAGCCATGTGGAATCAGACTAGTGAGCTAGGAAAAAGCTCACTATTAATTTATGTGCAGGTTCAATGGCCTACAATTTGAACTGATAAAACAAACAAACAATCAAACACATAAACAAAAATGGTTACAGAGGCTTCCCTGGGAAGACTGGTGATGGGAAAAGGACCAGGCTAAAAGGCATCACATTCAGGCCAGTCTGCTCTACGTTGATGGGAAACTAAACAGAATGTTAGACCTGTGCCCAGGATGTGTCATTCTGCACTAGAGAGAAAGTGATGTCTTGGACATAAAAGCTTCTTTCTCTATAGCTGTACCTCCATGATCCCTGAGCCCAGCAACTAGAACTGGCCTGTTTCATTGGTCATCAGATTACACAGTCTGATGTGGGCAGAAGATTTTGGACCTGAGTTTACCCTTTATATTGTAATTACTGTGTCTCTCTGTAGAGCCTTGTATGCTGTGTCAATGTTGCATTATCAAGAGAACATTATGAGGGTCCAAACCAGGTTGGCTGAAGTGGTGAGGAGAGAGTCTACAGGAGAGACAATTTAAATGTATAATCAACTGAACTTGCATGTTAGGAATAAAGGAAAGTGTGAAATATTACAGAAAAACTCTGAGAGTAACAATATGGATGGCAGAATCATTTCCCAAAGGTATGTTTTGGTGGGGGAAGATGATGGATCTGGTTTTGGATATCCTGTTACCAACCTTAAATACATGCCAATGGAACTCAGGACCAGAGTACAGGCTGGCAATAATAGATGTGGGACTCAACAAACATGTGGCAGGTTGAAGCTATGGGCATAAGTGAGTTTGCCTTGAGACATTGAGAATGTGGGGAAAGGAGTTTGGTGACCTTGATGAACACCAGTGTTCTAGGCTTTGGCAGATTAGAGGAACTTTGCCAAAGTAAAGGAGAAACATCTTCAGAAGCAGGGAGAAGGCAAGAGGAGAGTCATTTTATAGAAATCATACTAGAGAATCACAAGTAGTGTTGAACCCGAAGAGAACTTAAATAAGAAACAGACAATTTCTATTGATTTTAGAAAGAAGCTATTGGTGACATTAGTGAGAATGTAATTGTTGGATAAACTGAGGACTAGTTTGCTCTGGTTGTACAGGTGATGAAGTGGAGCCCATGGGTCTTTCAAAAATTGTAATTTAATATTGAATACACGTGAGATGATTTTGATAATTATGTTCTAAAATTTAAAGAATAAAACAAAGTAAACAGCCATGTACCCATCACTCAGCTCAAGAAGTAGAACATTACCAATAGCTTTGAAGAATTGCTGGTCTTATCCTTCCTCCTCACCAGAGGTAGTCTCTATCCTGAAATTTTTAATTTTTTTCTTTGTACAGTTTTACCATCAGTGGATATTCTTTAAATATGTATTCTCTGAATGGCAGCCCTGGACTTGTGCAGTGAACAAACTGTGTGACCATTCAAGGCTGCCCTGACTATATGTATATTTTTCAAATATGTTTTTATTGATTTTTAAAAATATATTTTATTGATTTTTTTACAGAGAGGAAGGGAGAGGGATAGAGAGTTAGAAACATTGATGAGAGAGAAACATTGATCAGCTGCCCCCTGCACACCCCCTACTGGGGATGTGCCCACAACCAAGGTACATGCCCTTGACTAGAATTGAACCTGGGACCTTTCAGTCCGCAGGCCGACGCTCTATCCACTGAGCCAAACCGGTCAGGGCTCCTGACTATATTTTGCTTAGTGTTCCATGTTTTTTAACTTTTTACAAGTTCAAAATGAATCATGTTGTGCATTTTCCTTTGTTTTGGGCTTAGTCATTCAACTTTAAGTTGCTGAGATTTCTCTACATTGAATTTTATGGTTGTAGTTTGTTCACTTTAGTTACATACTATTGCTTTTTATGGATAGACTTCAATAGGATAATCCTCCTGCCGTTTAACATTACATTGTTTCTCATTTCTGGCTATTTCAAATAATCCTCCTCGAGTTACCTTTTCTATGATATATGCTAGAAGTGGAATGGCTGGGTTACCTTTAACTTTAGTAGGGTGCCAAATATTTTTTTCAAAGAAATTGTTTCTACTTACTAGGAATTTATCAACAGCAACCCTTGATATTGTCAGACTTAAATTTTGCTAATTTGGAGTGTATAGAATACTTTTTTGTGGTTTAAATTTGCATTCCCTGACTACTAATGTAAATTTCAGCATGTTTGAATATGTTTATTGGTCATTTGTATTTCCTCTGCTATGAAATACCTATTTAGGAGTTGTTTGTGTGGGTTTTTTTAATGATTCACAAGAACATTTTCCAATTTGTGGCTTGACTTTTCATTTTATTGTATCATTCAATAAACATAATTTTTAATAAATTTAATGTGGTCATATTTATGCTTTATTCATTTTTAAAATCTGGTTGAATAGGTACTGCTCAACCCTGTTGATATATCAAATATTATATTCTAAATTTTGTATTATTTGTGATTTTACATTTTTTTAAGTACATCTGGGATAGATTCCTGTGTCTGGTGTGAGATTAGGGTCCATTTTATGTTTTTCTCTGTGACTAATAAGCCATTTTCTTCTCTACTACAGCAGCTGAGACCAGTGGTGGTAGCATTCCTATCATACCTGAACTTCTGGATTTCCTGAAAGCAACCTTCCCCCTCTATTTCCTTCATTAAAACTCCTTTGGCTCTAAATTTCTAGGCTGAACTGTCACTGTTACAATATTGTTGAGGGAATAGCCAACTTCAAAATTTGAATTTTCTGGCAGCAATCCAGGCGATTCTAACTTTTTTCAGCAATGGAATAAGACGACAATTGGAGATTGCACAGAGGGTATGTAAAAAGTCAAGAGGAGATGAAGCATTGAGGTTTATAGATTCAATGATTAGAACAATGCTCCCTGGGGTCCAGTTTGGATAGGAGAAAAGTTTATTCACATACCCCCACGTTGGCATACACATGTATGGACACACAGTGGCAACCCTCAGAACTCTCCTGTCTAGTTTGTGTACATTATTAAGCAAGTATTAATATATTCAAATTGACTTTTGTACAATGAATTTGAACTTTATTCTATTAAAAAAGAGAATAAACTTCCATCTGTAGTTCAAAAAGTAGATGTCAAAGATCCATAGAATCTATAGCACTTAGAAATCTATGAGACTCTGTCTATTCAAGGACCTAAATGATTTGCATATTGAGGTCATCAGAAAAAATCATGTCCACAGCGAGGTTGTTTGGAAACTGCCTTTGCAGTAGGATTTGTTTGATATTGTTCTCATGGTTGTTCTGGGGTGATGGGTTTTTGGGGAAAAGAACACAGAAGTCAAATGCCTTTCTCATTACACCCTGTCAAGCACACATGCCATCAACACAACTTATGTTTTTGTGATTTTAAGCAACTAATTTAACATCAATGAAAGTAGATTTGTGTAGTTGATAAGCACCACAAAAATATTTGGAAGTGTAAAGAGAATTTGGATATTTCTGCCATAAAACAGAAGGATTTATTTTTGTACTTTGCATATATACACACACGAATGCTTTTCTAAAAGTAAAAACTGACCACAAGATGTCACTGTTAACTTATGTATGGGCAGGAAGGTTCCCTCCGAAAGCAGGTTTTTCTGGGCATATGTGGTTAGAAACCATTATTTAAAAACTTTGGCAACAATGAACCCCCCAAACATTTCATTTTTACAAAGAACTAGACTGTTTAGTGTTTAGGTTGTTAAAATATTTTCTTTGAGTTTTACAAAATAATTTCCCTTGAATTCACACCCAAGCATATACTATATTTGGATATTTAATTTAAAATGATATCATTTGCTAATGAAATTGAATGTGTAATTAACTAGAAAAAAAATCCACAGAAATTGCTCTGAGTTTATATAATTCTCTTAACCGGAAACAATAGCTTAATTTGAACTAATGAACATTTCTGCCAGAAAATATTTAATAGAAGGTGAAAAACAGAGCATCCTACGAGATACATGACTATAACGGGTCTTATTTCCAACAAGAGGTTAGAAAGGGAGGTATTAAATTTGTACCTCTTAAATTTGGTCTTACTAAATAATTTTAAAAATTACTTTCCAGGTAAATTAGAAAGAAACCTATTTTTAACCCCCTTCTGTCCAGCATATCTATATTTAAACCTTCCTGGGTATAACAGCTTGGATTTCCAGAGTGGGTCCCATAGCTCTGACCCTGTTACAGTTTTGTCATTTTACTCACTCTGCTTTTTCTAGTTTTTCTCTTCCCCTCATTTTTCTTCTCCTGCCCCTGACAGTACATTTCATGTTTCCCCCATTCTTTGTGAATGTAGGGAAACCTCTTCTATTGTTTTGTAGTAATAATGACTAGAAAGTTCTTCCTGGTTGAATTGGGGCACCTTTCCCCCATTGGTTCTGATTCTGTCCTTGGGAGCCACACAGAGCTCAGTCCTTTCCTGATTCTCCATAACAGCCTTTCCAATATTGGTGACAATTGTTATTTAACTCCCTAAGCTTCTCTTTCATTCTCCTAAACTAGCCCAGGTTTTCTGGTTATTTTAATGTTAGTGCTACGATTAAATAGCCATCATCTTGATGGTCTTCTTTGATGCAATAGACTTGTAATACTCCTTTTCAAATGTGATGCCCAGAACTGAAATTCAATCCATGGGACCATGTATTGGAGGGGCCAAAAATACATTGGAGCCATTGCTTTCCAAAATTATTTTGGTGGCCTAATGCCATTCATTATTCGCTTTACTAATTACTCAACCTTTTGTAAATCTTCTGTCCATGATAATACGGCTACCAAGGTTCCTGCTGGTCTGATGAGTGAGTGTGTGTGTGTGTGTGTGTGTGTGTGTGTATCTGATCCCCACCTGCCTCTCTAGCCTTACCCTGATTCTGACATCTAGGCTACAGATGATTAAACAGAAAAAGAGGTTCATCTATTCAACTTCGTTTCTTCTTTTAATAACACAGACTAAGATGTGTATGTTGGAATATAACTTTATGAATATATACTACTTATTCAATGAGTTCTTGTTTCATTCATGAGGAATCTGTCCATAGAATTATCAATAGCACAGAAACAGGGATAGTTGTATTTGGTGGATTTCGTGAAAGCATCCAAAGTAGGCCAGCTATCACCGGACTTGAAATCCCAAATGTCTGAATTATCTAAATTTAAAACCTACAACCTAAATTAACCTGTGAATTAACAAACTCGTTTGGGATATATCAGCTAGACACAGAAAACAACAGAATAGCAGTGTAACACAGTTGCTTAGAATAAGAAAGGGACAGGCTGGTTCAAATCTTGTGTCTTCTACTTACTAGCTATGTTACTCTGGGCATCTTACATACTTGATTTGATACCTACTCTCAATGTTAGTGTAAAGGCTAACTGAGATGAGGTACATAGTCTCTTGTCATAGCTCCTGGTCCAGAGGGCACACTCTGTAAAATATAGCCATTATGATTAATAACAGTTCTCAAATACGTTTGTACTTTCAGTGTATACAGAATTGACATGTATTTAAAGAAACATGTTGATGGATTGACAGTGATACCAGAGTACCTGGCCCTTTCTGTGATCCACACACCATCAGTGCTTATGGAACAGAATTATCCTTAACAGGATTGATGTCTAGCAGAGACTTGATCAGGAGTCTAACCAATGAATCAACCTCCTTTCTTTAGTGCAGCAATGGTCATATGTAGCTTTGTTTCCTTGGACCACCAAATTGAAATCTGCATAGGATTATGAAGGAGAGGGTAGCTAAATCTCTTTTGTTTCTCCCCTGACTACCTTTTTAAACTCATTTCTGGATTTTCTTTTCAACATGGGCTCTCCAAAACCTGAGGCAAAACTCCATATGATAGACCACACTTACTCCCTCGGAATTTTAGAAAATGATTATACTGAAATCAGGGTCTCCGCATTTGTTGTTCTAAATGAGGAAAGTTTGGGAGATTTCCAAAGGCTTTCACCATTACCTCATTCCCATCTCATGGGTGCTTTTAAGTAGCAGTTGGGCAGGAAGTCAGATGACGACTTTCTCATTACTGTGTAATAAATGAAAGATTCACTGACTCGCCTCCCATGCTCAGGATCCACTGCTATCCATCTTTCCACAAAAAGTCATCATCCGGGCCAGGTCTTATAATATTTTGCTGCAACACAATTTGCCTGAGGCACGGTGACAATCTTCTCTTCATTGAGAATCTAATGATTTGTTCCCATTGAGCTCTGTCAAAATGATGATTCTAAAATACATTGTAATTACAACATAGATAAACTATGATGAACGGTGTCTATTACTGGTTATCGAGAAAGCAGACTGAGCCATATTCACTCACAGGCTCTATGACATTCCCACCTTTGAATTGGGGCAATTTTAGAAAATGTGTGGATTCTTCCAGCAATTGGCTGAATTAGTTCAATCTCCACAAGTATATTGTCAGGGATTCTCAAACTTGGACTCACAGTCTTCTTCTCCTCTGGTTGGTGAGAATAATTTCACCTTTGAAAGGAAGCTATACATTATCTTGAGAAGCAATACTTCCAGTGCCTTTGTGAGTAACAGGCTCCATCTTATTACATTTTCCGTAATTTAATTTCAGTGGTATCGATTTTATCTGCAAAACACATTATTCTTTATTTTTCTGATCCTTGAGGCTGAGCAGAAATGACTGTAAACCCCCACGCCCTGGCCTCTGGCCTCAGAGGACAGTCGAGGTCAGCGATGATGGGTGTTCCAGGACATGGTCAGGAGGGAGAATCAAAGGTCCCCCAAATGCTTCCCCTTGACTTGTCTTTGCGTATCTTGGAGATGTGGGGGGACCTGTCAGCCAGCGTGGCTGCTGGCTCCCAGTCTCCGTATGGTCTCCCTGGAGCTCAGCACCATCTGGGCGTTGGGACAGGATCTCTGTGGGGGCTGGTGGAA
The DNA here is from genome assembly GCF_000147115.1 of Myotis lucifugus. Lineage (NCBI taxonomy): Eukaryota > Metazoa > Chordata > Mammalia > Chiroptera > Vespertilionidae > Myotis > Myotis lucifugus. Next base: position 912,744 of record NW_005871201.1, on the reverse strand, counting down.
GCGCACCACTCAACAGTGTGCTCATCGACCGTAAACGTGCCAGGAAAGCATCCCAGAGCGCGGGGCCTATTGACTACATGCCCCCAGACTCCCCATCAGGTCTCCTTGACATAAATGAAATAATATGAGTTCTAAAACATGATGCCTTTGCAATCCAATAAATCACTAAACAATTTATATTATGATGTTAACTCAGTTTCCAAACTTGGGTAATGAATACCAGGAGTGGTGTGCTGACTTAGAATTGAGAGGCAGATCATGTTTGCACGGTATAAGATAGCTAAACAAAAGAACCACAAACTTTGACACGTGAATATGAAATGGGTATTTGCCTCACAACCTAATTATGAATGACAAATCTGTGGGAGGATGAAGGGTTATGATGATTAATTTCCCCTCGTGCACATGCCTCTGTAATGTTAAAAAATGACATGATTTTCCAAAGGAAAGTATATTTTTCTTCCTGCTGAGCAGATAGCTCAGGCTTTGCTCATTTATGCACCATGGGTCCCTGTGGGAAATCAGACTTGGGGAGTCTGCTCCAGCCTTTCCCTAACTCTGCTATTCATGCTTTTGAATCAGGGTATTTCCTTGAAATTGAAATTGGAGCTGGGAATCCAATCATCAGCCAATGTTTTGAGTTTAGATGACCCACTGGATTTCTAAAGGCTAATAGTTCTAATTTGTACCTCCAGATGATTTCCATGGATCATCGTGAAGAACTGTGTGGCAAAACTGTCACCTAAAGCCGCCTACCACCGGCATGGACGAGCAGCCCCTTTAGTAGGGTGGGATGGATTGGCTGTGGACTTGCTATTTCTATATCAAAACGGAAGCGGGGCGCTCCTACAATGGCAGCTTGCAGCGCGCCCCTGACCTTGCCTGTGTTAGCACCCCCAGCGATCACACAGCCGAGGACTTCAGTCCCTGCTCGTTCCCGGGAATCTGCCACATGTTCACCTTTCACCAGCACTTAATTCTCTATCAAAATATTTTTCCAAGATGAGAAAAGAACCAACTTCCAGGCAAGAAGGAAAAGAGAATGAGTGATTCTAGTTAATGACTTCCAGATAAGAATTTGCTTATTTTCCTAACGGCCTACTGTGTTCTGCTCTGGCCTCGCCTAACAAGCAGAGGAGATAGCTTTCATGGGAACACCGCCTCAGGACCTCGCACATCAGCACTTCTGTCTGCATAAAATGTTTTTAGAAAGAAATAAACTAATGGGAGGTGCAAACCAGTAAAATCTACACATAATTTAACTGTCTTTAAGCAAAATATTTCCACAACCTGTGAAATCAATACAAGTAAAATCTGTAAAGACTAAATGCGTAATTTTTTTTGTTTGGTCTACCATGAAAACAATATTTCCTTTTTTTTAATGCATTGGGGTGACATTGGTCAACATGAACATCTAGGTTTTCAGGTGTGGGTTTCTATGCTACAAGATGAAAACCATATTTCTGCCTTAAGAGATAGTGTGGAGAAAGATGTGAGTGTAGTGAAAATGTATTTCTTGATTGGAAGGCAACATTTGGGATTTCTAGCCTCGGCCAACCTCATTCAGACATCCCTTCGCTGTTTCTCTGCCATAATTACCAGAGGCACATCTCTCAGAGCAGCCACTAATATGAAACCGCTGCTAAAGGAAATGTAAACACTGAACCAACAGTAATGATGGTCTTTAGTTCACCACAGTGGTCTGACCACATCAAACCTGAATGAGTTGGTGGTTTCCAGAATATTGTCAAATAACAGAAAACAACCTGTTGCTGGAAATAGCGTGGGGTGGTGGGGAAGAGACCCCCAAATTGTTTTATCCTCATCATAGTAAATGAACTAAGTAGTAATGATAATAAAAACAATAGCAGACCAGGGATATCATTGAAGGAAAATATTTTAGTGTGTTTTATTATAATTCACAGTTAGTGAGAGGAAAAGGCAGAAGATCGGGAGGGACTATGGCACCATATTCACAACTGCTCTGGCGTGGGGTGCCTCACCTGCCCCCAGGAAAACATTTCCTTTTCACCCTGTTTTTATCAATCTGTAAACAATGCGGGGAGTGTGGGGGGAGAAGTCCTACTTTAAAGAGATATTGTGTTTAATGTTTGTAGTGGTTTGGTTGCTTAGAAAAAAAAAAGTAAAGTAAGGAGTATTATTATAGCGTTTGTGGCATTTAAACCTATGATTAAGGTGACTAAATAGTTTCCATAAGCCCCTTATATTCAGTCCTTTAAAATTTTTTGCAAGTTTATAATTTGAAGCTGAAACTTTCCACATTCAACATATCAATAAATATGAACATCCTGGAATCACTTAAAATGTATTCAAACAAGTTTGATTTTGGTAATTTGTCTTTTCTTGGATAATTTGAAAGTCACTGATGTTTCAACATCAAGCAAAGAGAATACTATAGTTTGTTTTGGATTAGAGCTTAAAATCAAATGTAGCATACAGGGAACCAAAAGGAGCTTATGGGAAGTTGGGAAATAGTAGGTAAATGCTAATAATGTCATTCATACATTAAGGGCATGATCTAAAAATATTATATTGCAAATTTTACATTGAAAATGCATTCTTGTTACTTGAGTCCTCCTCTCATTTGACTAATTACTTTATCCACTGATTGAATGCTGTGCAGAAAGCTTAGAATATAATAATTTTATATATTGCAAAAAGTCATATTTCTAGAAGCAGTGTATATTCCAAAATTTTTTAATATTATACTTCCCTTCACTATTTAAGAGAAACAGTATAGACATCTCTGAGATGAGGTACTGTCTTATAAATGTATCCTATAACAAAATTTAATCATAGATTAATTATATTTTAGCTTTAGCTCTCCAATACTTAGCCGATAGATTTATGGCACAAGGGATACAGGATGAGGGTGAAGAGCAAGAAGGCGAGGTCTTGATATTTTTTCATTTTACATACTATATATATAGTTCTTTAAATTTGCTTAAAACCCAGGAACCAGAAAGCACAATGGGCTAGGCTGTTCACGCTACATTATAAATGAAACAAGCAGATGAAGATGTGGTGATTTTTTGTGTGTTTTTCTTTGTTTGTTTTATTAATTTTTTATTTACTTGTAGCTCAGAGGTTTGGTAAAGATACTGGCATATTTTACACACCTAAATTGAGAGCACAGGGCATTCCTCATCCATTTATTAAGAGTATTCTGTGTCCCACTTTATCAGGCAAAAGCACTACCAAAATAATTAGACACAAATCGAGAGTTGTTTTGAGTAATTGAGAGGAACACAAAGCAATTTAAATAATGTTGCCATAGAAAAAAATTGGCAGGGCTTTGGAATCCATGGGGAGGAAAGTCACAGACTGTTGGCAGCTTAGAGATTGGTGAGCTATCCCCAACTTTGTCCTCTGCCTTCACTCTGCCTTCTAGTCAGTCTCCAAATGCTCTGGAATTTAATGAGCTCCTTGTTTCTCAGACTGTGATCCATGGCAATACCGGCATAACCGGGACGCTTGTTCATATATGGAATTTTGGGACCCCCAACTCAAGCCTACTAAATAAGAATCTGCATTTTAAAGAGATTGTTAGTGATGCATAAGCATATTTACATATTTGAGAAGCAGTACTTAGGTTCTGTCTTTGCCTCCAGCCATGCAATGTATTTACTCTATGCAGAGAGAATGGGCCCTAGATAACTATTGACTCCATTCCCCATGGCCTACATGTGAACGGAAAACAAGTTCACAGGTTTCCTGTAGTCAAGGGCATGTGAAAGTGATAATAAGAGACCCAGATATCTGAACACACATAGGAATCGTTCTGGGGAAGCACTGGGAACATGGGCCTTTGAATGGGGGTGGTGGCATGCCATGGGCAACAGCAACAGATGACAGGGTTAGAGAGAAATGGACCCACCAACAGTAGAGACCAAAGGACTTGGAAGATAGTTGTTGGAAGAGAGGCCCCTCCTGTTCTACCCTTTCTCCTTATGCTCTATAGCTCCCAGGGGAGCTAAATTAGGGGGTGGTGTGGGTGTGCCTCTGAGAAATAGGGTGGGGCATCCTTGCTTTGGCCTAGCTAACCTGAAAGAAACCAAACTCTAAACTGAAGTTTTGAGTTTTCCCTCCATTAGCAGATATGGGGCTATGAGCAAAAATGTTTTAAGGAAAATAAAATTTCACTTCTGCACATCTGATTGACAATATGACAATTTTAAACCACAATGTAAACAAGATATATCTTTATCTTTGCTTAAAATCCTCAGTGGCTTTTTCCGGCTACCAAATTATAACTTGGCACATACCTTTTAATTTGGTTCTTGCCTACCCCTCTAGCATCATTTCCTGGAGCCAGCAATAGAAACTAGGGGGGCGGGGGGGAAGAAGGAGTCAAAGAAATAGAAGGGAACTTTAATGCAAGTTCTAAGCTGATAGGCCTGCATTGGTGTGTGTGTGTGTGTGTGTGTGTGTGTGTGTGTGTGTGAGAGAGAGAGAGAGAGAGAGAGAGAGAGAGAGACTCCTTTATAAAAAAAATTTTTTTAAGCATAGTCTTGGAATAAAAGTGGTTTAAAACATGGAATCATTTATTCTTACACATCTACTGGTACACATTGGCTGAAGGCTGCATAAGCCTGGCTTTCTGGATGGCTCTACTGGTTATAACTGGGCTCACTCACGCTCCTGATGCCAGCTGGGATCAAGCAGGGGTGGTCTGCCCCACCAGCTTCATAACCTCCTGGTGGACACAGAGGCTGGCATGAGCACGTCCTCCTTGTGCTGACAGAGCTTCAACAGTACAGGGCCCATCCCGTTACAACTTCTTCTTATGTCACAGCCCACTGACCAAAGATGGTCACGTGAAAACACCCCTGGCCTTGAACCTGCCAGCTAAGAGTTGGGAAAGTCTGCTCTGCTAGCTAGAGGGAAGCACCGAAGGTTCCGTGCCATGGGTGGATTTATAGTTCAATGACTGTGGATGTTGAAAAGAAAGGAAGAGTAATCCACTCCACCACAAATCTCCTTTTAAAAATAGCTATCACCATATCATTAAGATCTAGCAAGTAGAGATGCAAAGTCTGACCCAATGGGAGCTAATTTCTCCATAATACAACCCCAAAATCAAATCTTGTTTGCATGTTCTATCTTGTAGAAAATATTTACAATTTTAAAATTGATTGTCGAATTATGTTTCACAACTTACACATTGATAGATTTGAGGGTCTCACTTTCATGTATAAACCACACCCCATGGGCCACATCTGGCCCACCCCCTGACTTTGTAAATAAAGCTTTATTGAAACACAGCCAATGTTCATGTGCTCACTTTGTTGCCTATGGCTGCTTTTATTTGACCACAGCAGAGCTGAGTAGTTGTGATCGGGACCATAGTGCCTGCTGCAATATTTATTGAAAAGCTTAAAATATTTACAATCTCTCCCTTTGCAGAAAAGTTTGACACCTCAACTTATCATATTTAAGACTTGTACACAAGTTAATTCCTGTTAGAAGTCACCAAGGACCTATCTCCTTAAAAAGTAAAGTTATCATAATTATTAGAACCAGGATCTGAATGCACATCTGATTCTGATAGTAATTCAAACCACAAATGTGAGCCACAGATGCAATTTTAATTTTTCTGGGAGTCTCTTTTTAATAGTAAAAAGGAAATGGGTGAAACTAATGTCAATAATAGATAACATATATTAATTTACTCAATATGTAAAAAATATGATTATTTCAATACTCAATCAATAAAAACATGTTTGATGAGCTGTTTTTTTTAATACTAAGTCTTAAAATATCGGATGTGTTTTATATTTATGGCACATCTCAATGTGAAGTAGCCAAATTTGAAGTATTCCATAGCCACATGCTCCTGTGATCGGACAGTGCAGGTCTACTATCCTTTATATCCTGAAACATTTTGGACTGAAGGGTTGGGGGAGTTGTTTAATGAGTAGCAAACATTGGAGATGTGAAATGGTTGGCAGGTATGGACCAGGATGCTTCATTTAGTGAGGCTTTTTCAATATGATAAGGCTGTAAAGGATGTTTCCTTGTTTATGCAACAGAAACAACAGCAAATGTTCACACATGGGTGCACGCACACACATACACACCCACACACAGCACTTAACTAGGCTCATCAACTTTTCTCATTCTGAGCAAAGTATGAATCAAACAAGTTTAAATTTAAAGGCCAGGAAACTACTGTTTCAGAAGATAGCTCTGGGAAGGCTCCCATGGAAGCAAGAAGAGTGTCATTGCTGTATGAACTTTGGAGGCGAGCAATAGGAGAGACAGAACATCTCCAATGCAGGGAGAGAAATGGGGAAAAGTAACGTTTCATTGTGTGATATGAATGCAGTCACCTGGGTTACCCATGCCAGTGCCTTTGCTAAAGATTTAAATCACTTTCAATTTGGTGAGATGCTCTGTTGATGGTTTTTAGAATGTGACATGATACCTAGATCAGTGATGGTGAACCTTTTGGGCTCGGCGTGTCAGCATTTTGAAAAACCCTAACTTAACTCTGGTGCCATGTCACATATAGAAATTTTTTGATCTTTGCAACCATAGTAAAACAAAGACTTATATTTTTGATATTTATTTTATATATTTAAATGCCATTTAACAAAGAAAAATCAACCAAAAAAATGAGTTCACGTGTCACCTCTGACATGCGTGTCATAGGTTCGCCATCACTAACCTAGATGGACATTGAAGCTGGCTGGGTTTATTTGGGTTACATTAAATTTTTTTTTATCCTCACCTGAGGATATTTTTTTCATTGATTTTTAGAGAGAGTGGAAGGGAGAGGGAGAGACAGAGAGAAACACTGATTTGATAGAGACACATCAATTGGTTGCCTCCTGCATGCCCCTGACTAGGACAGGGAGCCTGCAACCAAGGTACATGCTCTTGACAGAAATCAAACCCAGGACCATTCAGTCCGCAGGCTGATGCTCTATCCACTGAGCCAGACCGCTAGGGCTATTTTGGTTACATTTATATTCACAGGGGTTAAGTGACCAATTACATAGCTTTATTTCTTTTTAATGTCTAACCTGTTTGTCACCAGTTATATGGTGAAGACATTTGTTTATACTTGACAGCAATATAAAGTTGCTGTTTGGCCTTAAAAAAAAGAATAGCTGTATAATAAATAGTCTTGGAAGGCAGACATTACATCTCCCTCTGGAAGAAAAGCCTGGTATAATTATACCTGGTAAAAGCCTGGTATAATACAGTTAATGTCTCTTTCCAGAGCAACGCCAAGAGACTTACTGCCCATGATAAGGGCCCACTACATTAAGTAGTAATTCCAGAGAAATAAATTGATTTATCACATGTAAAGAAAATTATGTAAGAATACCCCAATTCTCCCAGATAAGAGAAAACAACTTCATTATCAGGAAAAGCTTTGCTTTTTGTGAAAGCTCAGCCTATAATAATGGGGATTCTGAGTGAGTTCGTTTCCTACTGCTACTGTAACAATCACAAAGTTAGTGACCAAAAACACCATACATTCTTTTCCTTATAGCTCTGGAGGGCAGACGTCCAAAATCAGTTTCTCTCAGCTTTCAGGGTCTCAGGGCAGGTTTGGTTCACTTGCCCTGTTCAGCTTCTGGTATTCCTCACCTTTGACCTGTGTTCCCAGCCCTCCATCCCCATGTCATGGATACATCCAGGTCTGATTCTTTCTGGCCCCTCATAGTAGGACCTTTGTGATTGCATCAGGCCACCTGGATAACCTCAGTCTCAACAACCTTAACTTCATCACACCTGCAAAATGCCTTTGGCCTTATAAGGGAACATCTTGGTTCATGGGTTGACACTCAACTACAGGTTCTGGATTAGGATTTGGACATATATGGTGTCACTGGTTAATCTACCACATTAAGATACTAAAGGATCCATACTAAATTAAAAGTATACACACTATACTAAATTATACAATTTTTTCTCTCTCTCCTGCTCAATTTTCAGAAGATGTTAGGTTTTAGACAGTTTTAGAGATAGTAGCAGGGACAGAAAACAGAAATAAACTACAGAAATCTGTGAATTTTGTTTTCTGAGAATCTAAATCTTAAGTGAGTTCAAAGCAAGTGTTTTTCAGTTCACAGGCCGATGCTCCATCCACTGAGCCAAACCGGTCAGGGCCAAAGCAAGTGTTTTTAAAGAAGATTCACATATTAGGACAATGTGCCTTAGAGAGGTAAATGGACAGGGTGTCTATCGAGGGTGGCAAAACTTCCCTCCAGAACAGAGATCCCCTGAGCTGGTGAGGGAGGATGAGGTCTCTGTGTTATGGCCTCACCGGGCAAACAGCAAGATTCCAGATGTGAATGAGAGATGGGTGCGTGGACAAGTCAGAAAACATTCCCTCTTTCAAACCTGGCATGGAAGCAACGGGCCTGACGTGGTTTTGCAAATAGGCAAAAGGTGACTGAACGATGTCAATGAATGCCGCCCAAGGCCCTGGCTCTGGAAAACAGCCTGGTGTCCAGGTCACGGGGACACCCAAGAATGGTGACAATTGATTTTTTTTTAACCAGGCAGAGAAAATGGAGTTTCAGAGTTTGAAAGTAAGTTGTAAAAAAATAAAAAATAAACAAAGACAGTTCTAGGGTATCCGAGTTTGAGGGCCAGAAAGTTTCATCACTGCTCTCTCACTGTTTCAAATATATGCAAAATTGCCATTACTTTAATGCTATACATAAAAAGGAATACTATAACTTTGGTGTATAAACTTTTAGAACACAAGCATAAACATACCCTTAGAAAAACACTTGTCACCCACTCATTGACTAGTGCTCTTTATTGGCCACGTCAACTAGTGTATTTTTGTTTTTTTTTCTGATAAACAGTGATGTGTTTATTGAGTTCCAGAGACAAATGTCAAAATTTCTCAGTTAGACTTTAAGTATCTTAATTCCCTAATTTCCTGTTAATAATATCCATCAAAAGTATTACATTTACTTTTTCAAGTTGTTACTTAGGGGAGAAAATGTACAGCTATATCTTCTGGTTGTCACTTAAGACTTACCATCAATGTTAGCCAAGAGTCCTTCCCAGTGGGGATAATAACTTCAATTTTCTGATGGCTTTTATATAAATCGCCCCATTTGATTTTCACAAGAACATTAGATAGCATGGCAGGCATTTTCATGTACATTTCACTAACTTAATTTTTTTCAGAAGCTCATGTGGACTACTGTGGGGGACAGAAATGGAAACGAGAAGGATCTAACATATTCTAACTGCTCAATACATGGAAGCCATCGTCTAGATTAGTTTGTGCACCTGAGCTGTGAGCTTCAAAGTGATTCTGGCCTTGCCCCAGGACCTCTGATTCATCGTCCCAAATGTCATCCTCAGAGCCTCCCAGAGATCCCCAGTTAATTCTCCCTTCAAAGGCGGGGATTGAGTTAACAACAGGACAACCACAGGAATGATCCCACAGATTGTATTCCACCTGCAGAACCTTCGGTTTGCAGGCTCAACAGTTACTTCTGAACAAAAAGACCCTGCTAAGTCCCTGATCCTCTCAACCTCCTCCCCCCTTCCCCCCCTCCGCACACACACACTGTGTTTATCTTAAGAGGAGGAAAAGAAGGAACCCCTGAGAAAAGGTCTTAGTCCCTTTCTCTTCAAGGTGGGGGAAAATCACCTTTTGAACAATTCTTGCTGTCAGAGCTGGGGCCTTGATTTGTGAAGCCTGCTCCCGCAAAAGCACTGAATCAAAGTAAAATGGATTTACATTTGTAAACGCCGTTTCCACTTAATGGGATTAAGAAGATCACTCACATTAAACAAACAAAAACATCAGTTCAGCATCAAGACATATAGAACAGTACATTTAACTGTACACAAGCTCGGAAACTCAGTGTGAACAGAGGCCTGCAAATGTTAAGAGAGTTTGAGGGTCAAAAAGCTTCCCAAGACTATTCATATGTTTTCACATCTGCTACATAAGTGACCAAAGAAACAGGGACCCAAATCAATGGATCTGAGCAACAGGAAGGTAACTGGGCATATAAAGTCTTGAAGGACCAGGAAAAAGAAAAGTTGATGCAGAGCAAAATCTCTGTGAGCCTCTCATAAAGGCTTCTTTTTCAAGGAATGACTATGAAATAGCAAGATGGATTCTTAGGTGTGTCCGGTGTTTTAGCAAACATCTTAAAGTGCTTGCATCCAGATGTGTATTGTCCTGGGAATGAATCACCAAACAAGTTAATCCTTAATCCATTGATGTTGCTGCCAATAATCTCCATTTTGAAAGCCCTCTGTTAAAATGGCTCTCACAGGCCACTTAAAAACCACAGTGAGATCAATGAGATTATTCATGAAGAAGGCAAGCAGAATTTATGTGTATGCTTGAGCCCAGCCACTTGGCTTCCAAAATCTCACCCTTACCTTCACCAGTATTTCAAAGTAAAAAGAATGAATTACCTATTACCTATTGTGAGGAGATATTTGAAAAGGAAAATTCAGAACAGCGCCCTCTTCAGTTTAAATCATCAGATCACTAATAGTGCCACTTGAGAGTGTCATAAAGTGGGTAATAGTTATAAAAGTTTATGTAGGACTGTGTCTCATTGATGTGACTGAGGAGGCCCTGCAAATATTCTACTGAAAAAAAACCAAAACAAAAACAAACACAAAAAAACAACACATACTTCCCACCATCTTAGCTTGGATGTCTCAATTCCACTGATTGGACTGCCATTGACCCTCTGTGAGTTTGAACCCTGGCACCATCCTTTCCCAGGACTACAAACTGAAAGCAGGTCAATGCACAGAATTCTTAGCCAATATCTACAGACTCAGTGCTAGGGAGGTGCTGCGGATCTGACACCTAGGATCACCTGTACCTCAGTGCCTAAGTTTGCAGCACTCCGAGTAAGGAAATTACTTTCAAAACCTACAGTATTCATTGTTCTCAGTTCTTTCTTATCTGTTCATGGCACTGCATTTGTAGGGATTATACCTTCTAGGATTAGACCTTCACTGGACAACCCCTCCCCAACACCAATACACACATACGCACACATTCCTGACCAGGTGTTATCTATTTGTACATAGATTCCAGAGAGATGCACTAGTAGAGACCGTCATGGTGGTAATTGTCATTGGGTTGTGGGGAGGGAAGATGAATCTCAAATATGGCACCCATGTAACACTTGGTTGGCTGGTTTTCAGATGAAGATTTATTTTTGAAACAGGGAAAATAGCAGAGAGGGACATTTTTATCTCCTTTTCATTGGGCAAAGGAAGGTTGGAATACCTATTGCAATTTTCAATCCAATTTTCTCAGCTTCGTAGTTTATGAAAATTCCTCATAGATCATGGTAATGGGTTGATTCTCAATATCTATTTATAGTGTTCTGACTTTTGTGATTTGCCTCTGCCTTCACTGATATTTTTCTGCAAAGGTGAGGCCAGATGGATCATGGGCTGCAAACCATATGCCACTTTACACCAGAAACTTCTCTTCCCTCTGGACCTGCTTGCAATTACTCCCATCTTCTGATTTCGTGGATTTTTGGCACCTCAGTTCAATGTCTGTTTCAGCTTCTCACCCATTTGGCTTGATGAATGTCCCTTTCCAAGCCTCTTGGATTCAGGTTCTACACACACTTCTGGGTTCTGTTCCCTCCTCTGGTTTCGATGTCATCTCTCTCTGCCTCCCAGCCTGCTAGCATTCTAGCTTTTGTACTCATGCACTCACACAATGAACTTGTCCCAGAAACACAGCCCAACACAGGATAGTAATGACCATTTTGTAATGGCACAGTCCATGTATAGTCCTTATCTCAGGTGATTTTGTCTTTCTGGAGTGTGAGTTATATTATTATGTCTTAATGTTTTTGTGCATCCTCTATGGCCTTTTATTCTTAAAGAGAGTGTCCCCATGGTGTGCACTAAATAGAAAATATATTTATTTAGGCAAGAGTCTTAGTGAGGTCTAGTGTGCCAGAGAATATGTTCTGCTTAGAAAACAAATACAAAATAACACATGAGGTAATTATGTGAAGAACTGAAGCAAGAGTATGATAGAACTAGAAATGATTGGGTTAGGACTTTGAACTCTTAGGCTCACTGCATCAACTGAGTCAGAGGATGACTATCACGCTCCTCATGCGGAATTGTATTCATTCCCATCTCTCTTCATTTTTTGGTGTCAGAGATGGGGAGAAATGAGAATTTTGATGTTTGATGTTCTTGCCCAAGCTTTGAAGCAGTTTACAAGTGAGCAAGGGTTTGTGCTTTTGAAATGACTGGAAATAACTTCACAGTGGAGCTTAAAATATATCAGTTAGATACTATTCCAAAATGCAATTATCTAGTTATCAAAATGAAGCATAGTAAGTTAGTTGCTATTTTTGGCAGCTGGGAGAATAATGGAAATGATTCAGGGAACTAAGAGAATTCTTCAGATATCCACCAAAAATCAGAAAGTCAGCTCCGTGAACAATGACATCATTATCTTTAAGATACCATAGTCTAGTAATGTTATCTGTTTATGGCCTGTCTCTCCCACTCTTTAAACTTTTATCACTGTGTAGTTCAAACATCTGCATTATTTATATATTTCTATGGAACAGGATAAATGTCTTTACTCATCTGAGTTTCAATCCCGTTTGGGTTATAAAAGGCATGAGATAAACAAATAGCATACTTTTGAGTTATCATTTAATTTGTTCTTTGTTGTTACACATCATTTTTCCTTTTGTAAAAGGACTTGCCATTTTTATTTCTTTTTTCTTTACATGTTTCCTTCATGTTCTTTGAAATATGAGGTCAGCATGCTTTAAGATATTACGTCTTGGAATCTGAAGTCCTAATCTGATATGACCTAGTGTCCCCTTATATTTCCAGATATCTAACTTTTAAAATTGATTTTTATGCTGCTGTATATCACATCTAACTTACCCTACCAATGAACAAATATGATGAGGTCTTTTTTAGTTGTTACATTTTTTTCTGTTTCTTTTTTTTAATGGCAACGCTATTTCTTTTTTCTAGAAGAGTCTATATGTCAGAATATACAGTCTGCCAACTTTGATCCATTTCACTGCTGCATTGACGCTTCATTGTGCTGCTACATGTATTTTGGGAGTTCATGGATAATGGAGAGGGGCTCCCCAGAGCACGCAAGGCGAGCAGGCCTCAGTGGCAGATTGCCTACAATGAATTACAGAGAGCAGAGCAGAAGTAGAACTGGGGGGACTAGAAATAAGACAAAAATGCAAAACCATATGTGAGAAACCAGTTCTAGTTTAGCTGGACTATAGTTTGATTTTTTAAGTGGCTGCTGAACACTGATCTATGTTTGAGTCCTTACTGGCAACAAAGTTTTTTTTAGGTTTTTTTTGTTGTTAATATAAGGCAGGGTATTATACAGGATGTGGCAAAAGTAGGTTTATAGTTGTTCATACAGAAAATAATACAATAACCAATAAACAATAATATAAGAATAAACTGTGTCTGTGTATTCACAACTGTAAATCTACTTTTGCCCCATTCTGTATGCATTGGAAAAACTTAATTAGTCGTAATTAATTAGTTATCAACAAACTGTAACTTCCTTTAGATCCTGGTGGCCGGATCTAAGTTGATTGAGTTATGTATAAAAAACCTGGTGACTTTCTCAAATGTAGTGGATGTTGTTCACAGACCAGGAAGTCCCTGCATTAGAGAGCTCAATGTTGCCGGAGAGAAGGTCTACAGTAAACCAGGAGTCACAGTTCATTATGACCTGGTCTCCAAACGTTTGTACTTACACAGTTCACCAACAAAAAACTGTAAGAGCCCAGCTGGGTATGGCTCTGTAGTTGAGTGTCAACCCATAAACTAAGACGTCACCAGTTCAATTCCCAGTGAGGGCACGTGCCTGGGTTGTGGGATCGGTCCCAGGGGGAGCATCATTGTTTCTCTCTCTCTCATTGATGTTTCTATCTTGCTATCCCTCTTCCTTCCTTCCTCTCTCACTAAAATCAATAAAAGCATATTAAAAATAACTTTATGACATGTACCTCCATTATATGTATTTTTACTCATAAATGTTTTATATGTACATCTATTTATGGTTAATATCTCAAGGTACAATTGTAATTAAGACAAAGTTCATTGTCAATGACTTTTGTTATAAGTCCACATTCAAATAGGTGTTTTTTTTTCAATTTTTTGTCTGATTTCCTTAATTTTATTATTCTTAGCAAAATGCTTTTCCAAGTTGAATAATGTCAACTCTGCCACTTTTTAGCTCAATGTGCTTGCAATATTGGCCTTATGTTTAATCCATGCTTTCTTTTTTTTTAAATATATTTTATTGATTTTTTACAGAGAGGAAGGGAGAGAGATAGAGAGTCAAAAACATCGATGAGAGAGAAACATCGATCAGCTGCCTCCTGCACACCCCCTACTGGGATGTGCCCGCAACCCAGGTACATGCCCTTGACCGGAATCGAACCCAGGACCCTTCAGTCCACAGGCCGACGCTCTATCCACTGAGCCAAACCGGTTTCGGCTAATCCATGCTTTCTTTGCAGAAACTTTGCACCTGATTTTGGGAGGGAACATGAAGCAGGTGTATACTTAGGAGGAGTCTGCAGTGTGGACCTGTAGCTATTGTGCCACAGGAATGTTTGCTCTGAGTGCTCACTTCCCAGGGACTGTGCCACAGAATCTGTGATCATTTGTGTGTACCCAAATAATTAGATTTATATATTATGCTGTCAAGTTAAAATGCTGAAATAAACCTTTAAAGGTGGCCTTTTCATTTTATTGATGGTTTCCTTTGCCGTATAGAAACTTTTGAGTTTGATGTAGTCCCACTAGTTTATTTTCACTTTCGTTGCTTTTGCTTTGGGTGTCAAATCCAAAAAATCATTGCCAACACCAATGTCAAAGAGCTTTTTATTGTAAGTTCCTGTACCGTTTTGGCTTTATTTTGTTATCACACTGTGAATCCTTAAGCAATAATTTTACAAATGAATTCAATTTTTAAATTCAAATCTGTGAGTGATTTGAAATAAGTAAATGCATATGTATGTTTATTTAAAATCTATTTATGATAATGGATCATTAAAATTAACTGTCTAATGAAAAGTCATACATATTAATAGTTTTGAAGATTATTATCCAAGTATGATTCCTTTTGAAAAAAAAAGAGAGAGCAAACCGTATATAAAACAACATTTTAAGTAACTTTTGCACTGTTATTAGACATTTCAACCAATGGAAAGCTGTTTCTTGCCATCAGACTTCAAGGTAATAATAATGTTATTAATGATAATAAAGGCAAAAAGAAAGCAAAATGAAGGGTGCCTCATTTACTGACTATTGTTTTAACTTATCATGCAGACCACTTTCTGAAGCATACGTCCAGATGAGTTAAGACACTAAAACATATAACACAGTTACTAATTCTTAATATACAAATGCTAAAAAATAGTTTGTTATTAAAAGTCATCCAAGAAATGTAGGTTCATACTGTTTTTTATAATTTTTTAAACATATAGTTGACAAAATGAAGAAACTTAACGTGATCTTATGTTTGTGTCTTTAGCTGCCCCCCAAATTAAAAAAAAAACCACATTTAAAAATCCAGAGATGGTATGGACCTACTTTATGGTTTACTGCCTTGTTAAATTAAGTAGATTCCGGTAACATGCAGAATACATTTTTAGAAAAACTGAGAAAATGCCATTGATGCTATCTGTAATGCCTACTCTTCAATTGAAAGACAAAGGCATTCATGTGATTCCTCAAGCCAGCACTGTTTGGATGTGCCAAAAAGAAGTGATCATTAAAATGCAGCTCCTAAATAAGTGCCTGATTTCACACTTTTAGAAAAGTGCTATTTTTCTGGTCAAGCTAGCAAGGATTAAGAAAGTGTTTAAAGATGCTCATTATAAAGTAGTTATAAAAATGTGAAAGAGACAGCACCGAGCATGCCAAATGGACTAAAACTGTCATTAGAATGATTCAGCAGCTCTGAAAAGACTTCTTCAAATATGCCATTTTTTTTTTCTCAATAACAAAATCTGAATTCCAAATTTCCACATTGGTCATGTATAAAGGCCAAGACACCCACTTGTTGCTGTTTTGCTTCTTACCAGGTAATGATACCAAATGCATGACATTCGAAAAAAATCATAAATCATTAGTTCCCAGTTAGAAGAGCAATTCTAAACTAAGCAATGTGTTTGGCATTTTCAGAAATGCTTTATTGGCCTGATCAAGGGGTTGCAAGGCTGGAGTTAAGTATAATGATCATTTCCCTTAAATGGGAGAAGGTCATGATGAAAGTTGCTTTTTATCAGTAATTAGAGTTCTATAGCAGCAACATGTCCTAATTATGATATTTAGACCATTAGTAAATGAACAATGTTATTTAGATTCTGCTATGGAAAATTACCCCAGGCCATGTGGCATCCTATGGAGTGATTGAGTATCATGCTATTTGCGGTCTACATCTCATGCACTTACCCAACCCGTTTCCCATACGTACTCCATCTGGACTCATTTATTAAGAGCACTTTAGTGTTCAACACAGAACTTGAAAAGTGGCACCTCAATGGGCTTAGACATGAATATGAAGATCCCTGCATCTTATTACATTTTGCACAACCTAGAAACCATTATGAATGGTGGGATACAGAGAAACTGTAGTATCTGATGAGCAATAAATGCTTACGAATGATCGCAATCCCTTTTGAATCATTCTTTCAGAAACACGGGCAATGAAATCAGGAGGATCTACAATCAGAATTTAGAAAATACTTTGCTGTTACTTTAAAATGATTTGCCCTGGCATATTTTTTTAGGCTAAGTTATCAGACGTATTCATTCCTCATTCACATTCACAGTGCGAGGCACTACACCAGACATTGGGGATAGAAGAATCCCGCCTTACAGATGCTTTGGTCTAGATGAGTCTGAAACATTAAAAAAGTCATCTTACTCAGCAGACTATAAAGATTGATTGTTGGTACAGATACCTGAACTATTTTGCTTCCCTCCCCCCCCTTGAGAATAAGAAAGAAATAACACTGATCTGATATTCCCATAAGCACAGCTGAGTGTTAAGCATCAAAGGAATTTCCCTGGTCTGACTTGGGTGGCGAGCCTTACTGGGCTTGCCACGGGCTGGCCATCTCCTGTTACCTGACCCAAGTGACGGCTCAATCACCCTGGTCACAGGACAACAGTACTTTAGAGTTCACGAGCTCTTTTGTTTCCGGAAATTTTGCCAATTATTCAATCTAAGGTTTCATTTGCTTAATGACTTCCTCATTTTACCATCTAATGTGCTTCCTCATTCCTTCATCTTTTTGCTTTTTTATTTTGTGTAGTTATTCTTGGTCAAGCTATGGCTAATTTAATCTTTCCTCCTAAATCAATGCCTCTAACCCCTGAAGGCACAAGGCCAAAGGCCAAAGGATTTTAACTGCCAATGTATGAAAACTCCCAAAGCTTGGCGAGGTGAGCATCATTACTGGGGCCACGTGAAAGGAGGGGGAGGCCTATACTGCCAGTCATAGTAAAGTGTCAACTTTGAGCTGCAATCATTCAAAATGAAGTCCTTTCATTGGGGTTGGAGGGCTTTTAAAGGTCTTCCCTTTCTTGTTGATTTAGGCATTTTGTCCCATTAATTGGGTGGGAGGGATTGAAGAGTTTATAGGAATAAGTTCAATGAACACCAAGGGGGAGTTACCAACCCTGGTGATGTGTGGCCTCTTGGAGCTGTCAGAGGGAATGTGTTTTGTAGACAATTCTTAAACACATTTCTGTAAAATGTTTAAGAGAATTTGTGCATAATATAATACTTTAAAAGTTTTACCAGGCAGATTACATCCTAATTTGTAGTAGGACAAATATATGAAGTGATGGGAGAAATCTTAGGGACTTTAAACGTCCTTTGTCAAATCGGCGATTTTCTTTTCGTCAAAATCAATACCAGATGCATAACAGTACTTTAAAAAAGTTAGTTAATGGGATAATTTTTACTTATAGTCATCACAATTTTCTTCTTTTAATTATTTGTGGTCTTGTGTTCTATGAATTCTAATCTTATTTTGCTAGTCTTTCTTTTAAGTTTTAATATTAAGCTTCCTTTAATTTCTTTCCAATATCTTCAAATTTTATTGCTGGAATTTACACTTCATACCCTTTTTTGTCACTTACTCAATTTTGTCTTTGTTCCATTTGGGACATTTTATTTTTGCTATTCCTTGCCAGTATTTGTTGCCTTTGTAAGTGAGTTTACACTAATTTTCTTTTAAACAGCTTAAGATTTTCCACAAAATTATTTCAGTTTTATTATAAAATTTATGTTTCATAAGATGATTTTTTACAGAAATTGGAGACTGAAAAATCAGTGGTGTTAAGATATTGTGTCATTTTCCATACAATAAATGCACAATTATTTTGAAAATCCTAGCTCTTACCTTTAAGACAATTTTTAAAGTCAATATTTCATTAGTAATTCCCATTAGTTTATAGAAGATACTATATTATTCTTGGCAGACTGTACCCATTTAGTAAATAAAATTTCCTTTCTGTTATCTGATATGCTTTGGATCCTAGGAAATCATTTTACATAGGGTGAACCCTTCACAAAGTAGAATGTGACATTTGGATCAAATTGTCAGAGAAGGAAAGTGGATCTTCCCCTTCTCCTGTGGGTCTTTTTATCTCTTTTAGGCTAATGATCAGGTTCAGAGTATTTAGAGGAATTTGGTATCTTTTTTAGATAGCTAAATGAACATCTACCAGCAAGTGCAAGAAAATTCTTCCAATGATTCTATTAGGCTAAACCACTTTAGATGTTTGAGTGTTATTATGCATGGAAAACACCATATATGCTGTTATTAAATATAGACTCAAGAACATTGTTATTAATGAGTATTTCCAAACATCACAGACTGGACCAGGTTATCATCTGATGTTTCCAATGATATCACTTGATGTTAACAATTGAGCTAAAATATCACATATTCCATTTGGTGATAGCAGCCATCAAAATAACCAAAATTGCTATACTGGCATGCCAGGTCCAGTCTGGTGGTAACATATAAACATGATCAACATTAGCAAATATGGGCCAGATGTTCATCCACTAAGGATCTATGGAAATGATTACTTGTGCTATGGCGTATAGTCAATCTTGACATGGAAAGAAAAACAAAACACAAACTTAATTTAGCATAGAAGAAAGTACAAAATTTCAAATAATCCTACTGTACCTCTGAAAAAAACCTATATGAAATTTTCTTAAGTATAGTTGATATTTTGGATATCGATGCCTATTAAGTTGCTCAACAAGACTAATCTTCCCATCTATTTCTAATTGAGGTTCCCTGGATGTAGCATCTGGTCTACTTTATTAGAATGACCTATTTGTTTCTGAACATTGCTGGCCCTTTTCATCTTACACTGATGTAGAAATAGAAACTCAGCACTACAGCTTAAAATATGGCTACATATGTAAGAAAATACAGAAACTTCTGCAGAGAGAAACATTTTCAAATACTGTGTTTGATATCAGACTACTGATGTGTTATAGTGATGTACCTCATTAAGTTATGACTATATCGCCATCCCATGTTACTTTGTGGAAATCAAGTTAGTTAAAAATTCACTGTCAGGGCATGTCAAATCATTTTTTACATATTCCAATTCCTTCAATGAAAAAGTTGATAGATAATTTTAACTTTGGAGTCTGTTATAACATTATAAATATGTACTTTGACTCTCCCTCTTAAAGTTTTTCCAAAGAGATCTATGTCCATTTATCAGAATAACTATCTTTGGGGAAGACAATGATCCATGACTTTCAAGGTTTTTGGACATGAGGTTCAAGGTCGATCCTGGGAAGCCAGACTAGCGCTGTACTTGCTATAAAGGGGGCCACGGAAGTCAGGAGCTAAGTGGCAATTTCACCCATGCCCACTTTATGTTAGGTCAGTGGAGCTCCCAACCTAATTTCTGTTTTTCCCCCAGTTTTCAAATAAAATTAATATGCTAAGCAACTGGCAGAATCCCCACCCTTACTCATAGAATAAGGGTTATCATAATGGGAGACTCAAAAGAGAAACCCCAGAACCTTCTCACCTGGATTTAGAGGCAACAAACAAATTTGTTTTGAGTGAGGCCCAAAGAATGAAACTTCTACCATGTGGCCCTTAAGGTTCAGTGGAACCAGTGATTCATAAAATGTTTCTGGCTGGTATATGGAGCCAGCAGCAAGCCCTGAGAAGGGAACTGCTGTGAGGACCCTTAATGGAGATATGTTGTAGTCTCTTCCAGAGATGCCGCAGCTTTGAATCTGAATGTCATCCTAATGCAGAAATGTTACAGAATTCATTCTGAAGGTGAAGGTAGATGCGATGATGAAAATTCTGCCCCATCTCCATAGGCAACACTAATCAAACAGTATTATTCAAGGCCAAGTGTCTGATGTCACTCCTTTGGGCAGGGCCAATTCCTGTTCATGCTGACAGCATTCTCTTTGAGTTTTCCTGGCTGGGTAGCCTCTCTTTGGTTATCCTGGAGTGTCTGTGAACTATCGAATGCTTTTGTCATAAGTCACTTTCTGTAGAATATGTTCAGAGTTGGTTTCTTTGGCTTGCAACTTAGAATCCTATTGATCACTAATTGTGTCGTTAAAATATATTGGAAGAAAAAGGTGGCTTAGAGTATCCTAGTATGTACATTAAGTGGTGGGGGGGCGGAAAACTGGGACTGTTGAAAAGACTGATGGGCTGACAGATTTCAAACTACAGAGTTCAAGCAACTCTAAACAAAGGATTTCTCATAAGATTATGAACAATTCGTTTTATAAGGTGAAATCAATAGTGATAAATTGCTAATTCTCTAAATAAACTCTAATACCTTTGCTATACACATAAAGCAGGGATTTGGCGTTTATTTTTATGTTTTAAAATCATGTGCCTTCCATACTTAGAAACATGTAATTACTCCCTAATGGAAGGCTTATAACATATTAGAAGTTTTAACACCTTTTTTATGTTTGGTTTTATGGCATTTTCTGCACTCATTTTCTAGAAGTACTCAATAAAAATAATATTGTTTTCAAAATTTCCCAACACTTTTTAAAGTTTAAAAGTAGAACTAGAAAAATAACCCAGGCTTCTATCAACTGGTCCTTATTTTCTTTAACACTTAATTTTTAGTAAGTCAACTCAGATTAGACCTCAGTCAATCAAATAATTTTAACATCCCTTACTTACTGATACACATTTCTCTATTACCTTGTTACATGTAGTTTCACCCATATACTAGTACAATTCCTTTCTTTTCTACACTTTATATTATTTATTTGAAGACATGAATCAAGAAATCTTTTCTAAATCCTAAAATGTGTGTGGAACCACAAAAAATCCCAAACATCCCAAGCAATCCTGAGAATAAAGATCAAAGCTGCAGGTATTATACTTTTTTATTTCAAACTATGCTACAAATCCATGGTAATAAAAACAGTATGGCACTGACACAAAAATTGACACATAGACCAATGGAACAGAAAGGAGAGCCCAGAATTAAGTCCCAGGATATACAATCAACTAATATTTGACAAGGGGGCCAAGGACACCCAGTGAGGAAAAGATAGTCTCTTCAAAAAAATTATGCATGGAAAACTGGAGAAACACATGTAGAATGATGAAATTAGACCCCTATCTCACATTACTTACAAAATTAACTCAGAATGGATCAATGACTTAAACATAACACCCAATAGCAGAAAACTAGAAGAAGTCGGGTAAGAAGCTCATTGATGTTGGTTTTGGTAATCCTTTAATGACCTCCTCGTAGACTCTAAATAAAATTAGTCCTGGGTTGTCCAAGCGAGAAAGCATGGCCCAGGGTTTGAGAAAGAGGCATTTTTCTTTCTTCTTTATGAACTCAGGAGCAATTTGATAACACAAAAGTTGGAGATATATGTGCATATCTGTATACATACATGTAACATATAATAATTACATGGGATTGGCTCATAGGATTATGGAGGCTGAGAAGTCTCAGGATTTGTCATCTGCAAGCGGAGACCCAGAAAAATCAGTGATGTAATACTAGCCTGAGTCCAAAGGCCTGAGAATGTTCCAGTCTGTATTCAAGCCATCAATTCTTCTCATCAAAGTCCCAGTTCAAGAAGAGGAGAAGACTGATGTTCCAGCACAGTCACTAGGGCAGAGAGGACAAAGTCCTCTTCTTCCAGCCTTCTGTTCTCTGCAGGCCCTCAATAGATTGAATGGTGCCCACTCACATGGGAAAGGACAAAAGCTTTATTCAGTCTCTACCCTTTCAAATGCTAGTCTCATCCGGAAGCACCCTTACAAGCACACCCAGAAGTAATGTTTAGCTAAATATCTGTGGCTCTGTCAGGTTGACACATAAAATTAACCATCACAGGCAGAATGGGAGGCCTGGAAGAAAGCGTTGTTTATGTAGATATCCCACATTTCACAAGAAATGTCATTTGCCCTATTCTTCACAAGGGTAAATGCCGTTCCTTCAAGAGACAATGAACGGAAATTGGTGAAGAATAGGAACCAGGACAGAAGTGGAAGAACATACATGTCACAGGGTGACTGTGGTTGACAGTCTGGGTTGAGTATGAGGCACCCTTTGGGTAACTCTTCAAAACAGTTGGAGTGTGCTTTGTCAGTGGAATTAATGCTTAACAAAAACAGATGAGCACAAGATGAGAAAGATGTAGTTTTGGGAATGAATAAGAATATGATTTAATTTGTACCACAGGTAAAGCCTGATGATACTCTATCTGGTTGAAACAAAGCAAGGAGCATTTATACCATGAAGTGTAATATTGTTGAATGTTCCAATAGATACTATATACGCTCATTTTTATATTACCTTTAATACATTTCTACTTCGGTTATGTGCCTTCCTAACTATTTTGTAAACCTGTCAGCTGCTCTTCTTTTGAGAGAAAATTAAAGAATGTGTTTTAGGTTCCTGCTTAAAACTGCTCAATTTAGAACTCTCTATAAATATTAACTGATTTATTTCACAAAGGCGTTAAGGCAACTTATAAAGATACCTGTGGAACCACAGAATTAAAAAAAATAGATGAAGAAGGTTAAGGTGAAAAAACAAGATATAGGTAAGAAAACTCAATTGAAATTTGGATAAAAATTATGCCCCAAATGTCTTATATATTCCCTAGGGGTATGTTATGAATTTCCTTTTATGATTCATGGTAGCTAAGATAAAAAACTGGAATCTTGATCAGTTATATGATCAACAGCCATAAAATAAATGCCAATTTATCTGAAGACATGTAGTTAATCCTTGTACTGAAACCTAAGGGACATTTCTTCCATGAAAATGAGACCATATTATTTAGTGAGCATCAACCATATCGTAAATATGATGATGAGATACTTAGAGATGTTTATTCTAAGTTTAAATGTAGGCTCAGAGGTAAGAGGAAAACCAAGATTAGTACATTCTAATCTTTGAGGCATCAAACAATGTGCTGCATGTGTCTCAACTCCCTGCAGGTCTGGCTTCATCCCAGGATGACGTTTAGAATATCTATAGCAATCAGGCAATCTTTAGGAATGTCATTGTTTACCATCATGACGATTAAATGTTGTCAGGAAAAGATTCAGGTTATATTCCCCTTCAATGCCCTGAGGAATTGAGGTAATTGTTATGTAAACTCCAGTAAAAGAACAGCAGTAACATCAAAAACAATGTCAGTGTTGTCTTAATTATTAGAATCTTTTTGATGAGGGTTGTTTCAGAAAGAATGCTAAGATGGTCTTAAGATTCCTGCCTGCAGTCACTTTCATGACGATCTCTTCCACTTGATGTGGGCGGGGCCTATGAAGATGATGGACATCACTCCTGTGATTAGGTTATGTCACATGGAAGGCAAGAGTGAAAAGATTTACAGATGTAATTAAGGCTGTAATCAGGGGATGTTAACATAATCAAAAGGAAGATCATCCTGGGTGGGCCTCGCCTAATCAGGCAAGCTCTTTTTAAAAGACTCAGGTAGTAGCCACAATTTGCCATGTTGTGGAAAGAACCAAGTATCTTGGACATAGAGGTGACTCATTGGAGATGAGAGCAACTACTAGCCAAAGGCCAGAAAGAAAACAGGGACCTTAGTTGTACATGCACAAGTAGCTGAATTTTGTCAACAACTTGAATGAGCTTGGAAATGGATTCTTACCTAGTCAAGACTCCAAGTGAGAGTGTGGCCCATCCATTGACTTCAGCTTTATAAGAGAACCCAGTTCAACTGTGGCTAGAAAGTAAGCTTAAAGAACTCTGAGGCAATACATGGGTGCTGTTTTGATAATTTGTTACATTACAATAAAAAATAAATACAGGGGTATTTAAGGCAAAGTTATAGCTAAACAGTTTCTTTGTGCTCAGTCTTATATAAAAAAAAAGCTTATCTCTAAATTTAGCTCAATACATTACTAGTCAAAATCTGATAGCAATGATAAAAATAGGCTAACAGAAGATTTAATGATTCTTAAGCAGTTATATTTTGAACATTTGAAATAGCATTTTCTTAAAATAAATTGCTAAAGGATTTAGAGATATATGGCAATGATAAAACAGCTTAGATGCTTCCAGGCTTTGAAAATTAAAACAAGACAGTGGGTGCTACTGAGATTTCTGTTTAAGACCTGTGGATCTTAGCACTTGCTATGTCTAGTAACTGCTTGGGAAGATAAAACACAGATTGAAAAAGAATGAGGAGTTGCTAGAGGTCAGCTAACCATTTTAAGAAACCTTTGGCTTGATCTAGGGTGAAGTAAAGCATAATCTGATGTAAGAAAAATACTATTAGGTGCACGCAATGAGCATCCATAGTGATAAGAGCACGGACATTCTGAAGGACTACTACAGAGAAAATGACCAGGAGGAATGAAGATAATTAAGGAGTAGTTCTCTGAAATATCCCAAGGTGATTTTTAAAAAAGTCAGGTTAGGGGAGAAGAAACTGGTGTGCAGAAATACAGAGTAGTTGCTTCATGCAAAAGCCCAACTGACTCAGCCAAATTGTTTAGTAAATGTTGATCAGAACAAGAATTTGTTCATAATGGTTAATTAGTACCAATTATGTCACTTGGGAGGCTCTATTGACCCTAGAACTCCCTACAGTCTTTCTATAACCTCTTGCCTGTGCCTTGGGACTTCACAGCTTTACCTATGGACAGTGGTCAAATGTTAATGGGCCATATGCATTGATGAGTAATAATAAGAAGGCTGCCCAGGGTGCAGAGAAACACAAAACAAACTCTTTGGTCACAGGGAGTTTTAAGGCAAGATTCTGGGTAGCTGCTCCCATCCAACAACATAAACCCTCTACAGGGACCCTGCCATGGCCCCCTTGAGCTGGCCAGCTGCTCATGGCTTTGGGGCTTTTCCACTTGGACAGCAGATGTGAACATGCTAATGTAGTGATAGAAAGAGAGAGAATTCAGAAGCGAGGCAAGCTTAAAGGTTATCAAGCCCAAAATCAGGGGAAAGGGAAGTCCAGACACGGGGAGGCACATTTTCCATCAGCCTTCCAGATACATTGGAGTGTCTACAATACATTGGACTAGAGCAGCAGTCCTCAAACCTGTGGGTCGCGACCCCTTTGGGTGTTGAAAGACCCTTTCAAAGGGGTCGCCTAAGACCATCAGAAAACACATATATAATTACATATTGTTTTTGGGATTAATCACTATGCTTTAATTATGTTCAATTTATAACAATGAAATTGGGGGTCACCACAACATGAGGAACTTTATTAAAGGGTCGCGGCATTAGGAAGGTTGAGAACCATTGGACTAGAGGAATTAGAAGCTCTGACCATGTGGTTGCTGCTAAAAATTCAAACTTATATTATCCTTTTAATAATTAATTGGTCTAAGACTTCAGGTATGTGAAAGTCCACAGCAGAGCTGTTTTCATAAAACTACATATGAAATACATGTTAATATTTTTAAGCAATAATGATCCTTAGCCTGGAAATGGCTGATTGAATCTTCAAATCTTCAAGGGCTAATACCTTTTATTTTATTTTATTTTTTTAATAAATCTTTACTGTTCAGATTATTACAGTTGTTCCTCTTTTCCCCCCCATAGCTCCCCTCCACCCAGTTCCCACCCCACTCTCTGCCCTTACCCCCCCACCCACTGTCCTCATCCATAGGTGCACGATTTTTGTCCAGTCTCTTCCCACACCCCTCACACCCCTTTCCCCCCTGAGAATTGACAGTCCACTCCCTTTCTATGCCCCTGGTTCTATTATATTCATCAGTTTACTCTGTTCATCAGATTTTTTATTCACTTGATTTTTAGATTTACTTGTTGATAGATATGTATTTGTTGTTCATAATTTTTATCTTTACCTTTTTCTTCTTCTTCCTCTTCTTAAAGAATACCTTTCAGCATTTCATATAATACTGGTTTGGTGGTGATGAACTCCTTTAGCTTTTTCTTATCAGTGAAGCTCTTTATCTGACTTTCAATTCTGAATGATAGCTTTGCTGGTTAAAGTAATCTTGGTTGTAGGTTCTTGCTATTCATCACTTTGAATATTTCTTGCCACTCCCTTCTGGCCTGCATAGTTTCTGTTGAGAAATCAGCTGATAGTCATATGGGTACTACCTTGTAGGTAACTGACTTTTTTTCTCTTGCTGCTTTTAAGATTCTCTCTTTGTCTTTTGCCCTTGGCATTTTAATTATGATGTGTCTTGGTGTGGTCCTCTTTGGATTCCTTTTGTTTGGGGTTCTCTGTGCTTCCTGGACTTGTAAGTCTATTTCTTTCACCAGGTAGGGGAAGTTTTCTGTCATTATTTCTTCAATAGGTTTTCAATATCTTGCTCTCTCTCTTCTTCTGGCAGCCCTATAATTCGGATGTTGGTATGCTTGAAGTTGTCCCAGAGGCTCCTTACACTATCTTGATATTTTTGGATTCTTTTTTCATTTTGCTTTTCTGGTTGGATATTTTTTGCTTCATCATATTTCAAATCTTTGACTTGATTCTTGGGATCCTCTAGTCTGCTGTTGGATCTCTGTATATTATTCTTTATTTCAGTCAGTGTATGCTTAATTTCTATTTGGTCTTTTTTCATATCCTTGAGGGTCTCACTAAATTTATCGGCGGTTTCCATAAAATTCTTGAAAAACCTTATAACCGTGGTTTTGAACTCTATATCCAGTAGTTTGCTTTTCTCCATTTCTGTCATTTTTGATCTGTTTCTTTGTCTCTGCATTTTGGCTGCTTTCCTGTGTTGATAGAGTGGCTTTGTATGCTAGGTGTCCTATAGGGCCCAGTGGCTCAGCCTCCCCAATTACCTGAGGTGGACACTCTTGGTGCACCCCTTTGTGGGCTGTGTGCACAGTCTTGTTGTAGTTAAGCCTTGATTGTTATTGGTATCACTGGGAGGAATTGACCTCCAGGCCAATTGTCTGTGAGAATCAGCTGTGTCTACAGTGGGAGAACTTCTGTGCTGAAGACACCCTTCTGAGGCAAGACTTGCTTCAGTAGGGCTTTGGTGCTCACTGAGTCTGCCCCCTGAGTGTGTCCCTTATGGATCTGAGGAGTAGTAATCTGGATGGTCCCACTCTGACCACTAGGTACACTAGCTCTTGGATCTCTAAGGAGGTGCTAATTTAGCCTCTGCCTGAGGCTACCCAGCAGTAGCTATGGAGAGATCTGCAGATTCCTCTTCCTTGTTTGGGGTTTGGAGGTGCCCAGATGAGGCCCAGCTGTGAAGCAATGCAAGCTGCTGTGGGGCCTTGAGCCTTCTTTTGGATGTTCTGGGTCTGTCTGGCCCAGCTGCAGTTTGTTAGGTAATTTTAGATCTTGAGTGGGGCGGGGTCTCAGGGAATCAACAGGGTGGAGCAAACAGCTATGGCTGATCCTCAGCCCTGCCCTAAGAGGCCCCCAGGTCTCCGTGTCCCGCAGTAAGCGCTGCAAGCACCTCTGAGAGAAAGCCGCCCTCGAGTTCCGACCGATGCCAGACAGTCCAGTTTCTCCCCATATGAGTCTGGGTCCCCAGAGACTCACCCTCAACTGGAGTTCAGAGCCATCTGGAGTGTGTGACTCCCTCCAGATTGAAAAAGACACTGGCGTCCTCTGTAGCCAGCCCTTTCCGCACGCACACCTCCGCCTCCGTACCTCTGCACTTTACTTCCACACCTCCTCTGACTCTCAGTGTGCTTTTCTCTTTCCTTCTAGTTGTAGAATTTCCACTCAGCCAGCCTTCCTGTGGTTCTGGATGATGTCTGTTTTGTCTTTTAGTTGTATTTTTGAAGTGGTTGTGCGAAGCAGCAATTTCCGGTGTTTACCTATGCCGCCATCTTGGTTTCTCTGCTACTAGTCAAGGGCTAATACCTTTTAATGTGTCAAATATTTTTACAGTGATTTTTCATCATAATAAACCCTATGAGGTAAACAGGGATGGAATCATTATTCTTTTTTTTGAAAGACATGCACATTGAACTGAGGTGGTTAAGGGACTCAGCTGGCGATATGGACAAGCTGGTGAGGGAAGCTAGGGTTTTCTCACAGGACTGCATTTTCTTGCTTAAAACAAAATAAAACATCATTATTATGGTCTGAAAAAGCCATTTTCCAGGAATATTCCTAATTTCATTTGTAACTATAATGATATTATTGTGGTGTTGGAGATAATGCAATTTAGCATTGTCAGGAAAAGTAGAAAAATTACAGGCTATGGTGTAAGTAAGGTAACTGTCAGATTTCTGATGTACTGTCCACCCCTTTCCAAGGTCAGTTAACTCTTTGGGAGACTGTTTTGATGAATCAAATACCCCTTTAATATAGTGTGCTTAACTGACAAAATGAAATACACTGAACCTAAAACAGTATAGTTGATTTGGACATTTACAGATTTTTGATATTTACTTTTGGTTGCTTATGAGTGAGCTTCAAGTTATAAGATGTGGAATTTGTAATTCCTTTAGGTACCCTTTTGTATCATCTGCATTAACTTGGTAAAGAGGCACTTGTGTATCTATCTATATAAAAGCCTAAGTGAGCATCTGACCATTTGACCGTCCAACCAATAGCTATGATGCACAATGACCACCAGGGGACAGACACTCAGCACAGGAACTGCCAAGCTGCGGTGACTTGGCAGCTGTGGTTCTTGGGTAACGCACCCAGATTCAGAGAGAAGGAGCCCAATTCCAGGGTGCATCACCTGAGAACCACCCTCTTGCAATCTGGGACCCCTCTGGGGATGTCGGAGAGCTGGTATCAGCCCGGTCCCCACAGGCCAGGCTGAGGGACTGCACCTGTGCACGACCTCTAGTAGTGCTATAATAGTCCACTGACTTTCTTTTTTGGTGATATAAAATCACCTTTAAGTTATCAATGCAGTTTTACAGCACTGTGTCCAGCAGATGTGCCTAGGCATGGGGTAGTCATAGGAATACCAGATTAAACTAGTTTTTCTCCATTGGGGAGAAATAGAAACAATGTTAGTGTATATTAAGTTTGGGGTATTTTTTTAGTATTTAGTTTTTAAAAATTCACCATGTGTATTCTTTTTAGGTCACCAATAATCGCGCGCGCGATTGCAAATCCTGAGGGCCTTTCCTTTGTTCTCAACCTCTTTGATGATTCTGGAGCTTTGAAATCGGTCGCTCCCCCTTCCTGAACTGTCCACTACACTGGCTTCTGTGAAATGAGGCCCCACTTAGCTTCCGGCTCCTCTGATTAACCCTCGTTTCCTCTGCTGGCTCCTCTTTAAGTACTGACACTTCCAAGTTTCCATTTGGGGACCTTCTATGTATGTATTTGTTTTTCAACTCTGTTGATGACTTTTAGATTTGCATTTCCAGAACTTCCTCATCTGATCTCTGGCTCTCTGCAAGGGCTTCCTGATATTTTATTTTATTTTTCAAATCGATTTTTATTGATTTTAGAGAGGGTGAGGGAGAGATAGAGAAATAAAAGATGAGAGAGAATCATTGATTGGCTGCCTCCTGCACGCCCCTTACTGAGGACTAAGCCTATAACCTGGGCATGTGTCCTGACTGGGAATCGAACCTCTACCCCCTGGTTCATAGGATGAAGCTCAACCACTGAGCCACTGCAGCTGGCATGCCTCCTAATATTTTAAAATGGGTTTCTCCGCTGTAACTGCAAACTTGGTGTGTGCAAAGGTGAACCCATGATCTTTTCCACCTTACATCAGTTCTTACCTGGGACTGAAGGGAAGAAGTTATCTTTAATTCATACCTTTCTTTAACATATGTAATTGGTCAGGAGTCAACGCAACTTCACATTTTATTAGAATTTTTAACCCAATTTTACTTCCACCTAGATACTCACACTGCTACAATACAATTACTTAGAGGTGTTTCCTCTTGCAAAATCCACACCAGCCTGATCTTGACCTAGCATGTTAATCAAGTTTCTCTTCTTCTCTGAAACCTATGATAGTTCCCTATTTCTTACCAAAGTAGGGTTTAGGTTACTTGTCCTGGGTTGAAGGTTATGATCTGATTCTATCCTATCTGCCCTCCTACTTCCTTTTATTCTCTTATGTACATCTTTCTCTTTCATCAGGAAAGTCTCTGTTGTTCCTATGGGCACACACTCTCATTCTGAGCTGTGTCATTGCTTTGATGGCTGACTGGTCTACCTAACCTTCTTCCCATTCCGATCTTTACCTCTGCATCACCCACCTACCTTCCAAGTCCCACTTTCCTATGACAGTAGTCCTGTGTACATATGACCTTCTCTGAAGTTGTTCCAAATTTAGTAGACTATAGAGTGTCTATCCTACAAGCTAATACTGAATCATATGGTTTCAATTATTTCAGTTTAGATTGGAATCCTCTGAGGCCAGAGGTTAATAAATAGGTGTATCTGACCCTGGCTCCTCAATCAATGTTAATAAAATAGGTGGTCAATAATTAATAGTTGATTGAAAATGCTGATTTCTCAGATTTCCCAATCATTCACATTATTTTAATATCCCACCTTGTCATTTGGAAAAATAAAGTGGTACCTCAAAGCTTTAAGGGAAAAATGAAATTATATTCTCTTGTTTAGTTAAGAACATAGCTTTCCAGCTCACCTTTGGGAAAAGAGAATAAACATTAAACCCTTGATTTTTTAAATTAATGGAACTCATTTCACAGGTCTGGCTCTAAGTCTATCCTAATTTATTAACAGGAAACACCTGAGTCTAATTGCTTTCTGGCCACAAAGTCCCTTATTATTATTTTTAGACCTTTCTATATAAATACACATATAACTTTGATAAATATTGTAATCACTTATGTTTAGAAAATATAACACTCTTTGTTCCTATGGCTGGCTGAAATTTTTAATTAAAGGTGATTTTAATTTGGAAATTCAAGATGTTATAAATTAAACTCCACTGTGCTTAACTGAGAGGAGAAGGAAAGTATTTGAAGTGTGGTCTGGGTGTTCTATAAGCTATGGAAAAAATGCCCAGTATAATCTTAATATAGTCATTAAACTGAAACTTCTTTTGTATATTTACAAAAGTAAAATTTACTTTGTCGCTGAGTTGAGTAGTTTATGTTCTTCCAGACTTTTCACATTAAGTTCTTTAATGTTTTAGATTTGTCAGGCATATCTCACATTATGTAGCATACCTTTTATACATCAAAATGAGTTCAAATTGTTATTTTTGTTTAATTCTTGCTAATTCAACATAAGAGTTAGAGATTCTAGCTGCCAATTGTTCTTCGGGTTTGAGTGGGGATGGTGAGAAGAGTTGGAAAGGTAAAGGGAAAAAAACAAGGTAAATCAGGTATCATGGAAACAACTCCCTGGCTCTCTCCTAAGGTAGAATAGCCCTCTTAATAGAACCTATAGCTGAGTAAGAGTGAGTGTGACACAGTATCTGTGGGCTGTGACCTTATATTATTGGAAGATCAAGTTACACTCAATGGAAAGGCAGCATTTTGGGCAACACTTTAGTGCACTTATCAGTATTTCTACTTTATACTTGTCAAGGAGACATTCTAGGCATACCCAATTGGTTTTACTTTTTTGCAAGATCTGGTGGAGAGACATTGAATGAGAAGAGGGATGGAGAAATCTGAACCTCCCTTTACAGAAGTCGTTTGATAAATCTGATGTAGAGGAACCTATTAGAAAAATAACTTTTGAAAATTAATTATTGATTACACTAATTGTACACAAATGCAAGCTACCTGAAAAAAAATGTAAACATTAATGAAAAAGCTAGAGTACATTTTGTGAACATAATTTTCAGTTTTAGTCCTCTGTCTTCTTCCTCAGAAATATAGGTATCAACTTGGCATGTGAGCTTTTTCAGTCAATGTGTGTGCACATATATGCTCCTCTAAATATATGTAACATTATTTTATAATTATACTAGAGGCCCAATGCACGAAATTTGTGCAAGAGTAGGCCTTCCTTCCCCTGGCTGCCAGCACTGGCTTCTTTCTGGCACCCAGGACCTGGGCTTCCCTCGTAGCCCTGGCTTTGTCCAGAAGGTCGTCTGGAAGGAAGTCCAGAAGGATGTCCAGTCTAATTAGCATATTACGCTTTTATTATTATATATTTCTAACAACTTTATCAAGATGCAATTTACATACCATACAATTCACTCATTTGAAGTGTACAATTCAATGATCGTGTACATTCACAGATTTGTGCATCTATCACACAACCAGTGTCAGAACATGACCTCCCAAAGGAAACCATGCTCTTATTAGCTGTCACTTTCCTCAATCCCCACCCCACCAACATCCCCCTCAGCACTAGGTAACCACTAATCTGCTTTCTGTCTTTATAAGTTTGCCTATTATGATGATTCCATATCAATGGAACCACACGATATGAGATACCTTGTGACTGGCTTTTCAATTAGCACAATTTTCAAGGTTCTTCCCTGTTGGAGCATGCACCTGAACTTTATTTCATTTTCTTACTGAATGCCAGTCCATTGTATGATTATACATTTTATTTATCTATTCATAAGTTGATGGCCATTTAGTTGTTTCTACCCTTGAGCTATTATGAATAATTCTGTAATGAACCTTCATGTACACATTTTTGTATGGACATAAGTTTTCTTGTCTCTTGCTTATATAGCTAGGAATGAATGATAGTAATAACTATCAGTTATAGTTATTACAGGGTAATTATAATGATAACTCTATGTTTAATCTGCTGGGGGACTACCAGACTGTTTTCTAAAGTGGGTGCTCCATTTTATATTCCCACCAGGAGTGGGAGGATTACAATTTCTCTGCATCTTCACCAATACTTGTTATAGCAATTGTATATTTAAAACACAAGATTTACATTTTTGATGGTTTTAGATTCTTGGCATATACTCATTTGTTTAATAGCTGCAAGTTCTTCCATACTATAGATATGCAATAATTTCTTTAGTTATTCCTTTTTTCACAGATTTCCAGCTTGTTTCCAATTTTTCATTGTTAAAAATTATACTATCTGTATGATTAACATCCTTGTGCAAGAGTTTTTCTTCTTTGGATATATATGAAAGTATTTCTCTAGGATGGAAACTAGAAGTTGAATTACTCTCATGTAGAGTATAAAATTATTTATTTAAAAATATATGCCCAAGAGGTCAAATATACTATCAATCCCAATCAGTGACTAAGAACCGTGACTATTTCTGTGAGTCATGGAATTTCTCAAATGGGCAACTTTGGCTCAAAGGCTCCCCATGGTCCTGCCTGAGAATTCACTGGAAAATGTGTTGGAATGATGCTGTAGTCTAAAGACTCCACCTGCCCAAAGCTTCCTTTCATAGCCCCCACTGCTGCTTGATGGCATCCCCTGCTACTCCTGCTCCTTCCACCCACTTTTCACACTCCCCCTCCAACATTTCTCTTGCATGTCTAGTCCTTTTTTGACATCTGCTTCTTTGAGGACCTTGACTTACACAGATTGAGTGGCTAATACCTCTGTCCTTGCCAGGATGGGAGGCAGGGCCAGTATCATGACAGATGAGCCGAGGAAGCCACCGGTGTGGGAGATGTACAAAAGAATTCATGACAGTGGGCATAAGTCCAAGACCCCTAATAGGCCCCTATTCCTGCCTCATGATTTTAAACATCACATTTCTATTAAGGGAGGGGGTTTCTATTATTCTGGAATTATTAACATTGTCTATCCCACACATAGAGCCTTGAAGGCCTCCACATCCTGAGATGGTGAAGTGAACTTCTCTCCACCTGCATCAGAATGAAGACTGCCAGCACAATGCCTTTGAAATGCAGTTTTTGAACTTGAAAGTGCAAATGTCTAAGATGATATAACCTTTAGGATTGATATATGCATCATACTAACTCTGTTCAAGGAGGGCTGAGCAGCGCATACTGAACTCTGTGAATTACTTGGCTTTCTTGCATTTGGATGACTAACAATTACGTCAATATAAATTCTAAGTATACTCCCATCCTTTTTTTCCCCTTCACATCTCTAGATTTCCATATGAAACTGTATTATTTGGTTTCCTCCTAGATCAATATTGTGTATGTCTTTCTAACATTTATGATTAAAAATCATGCCCTTAGTTACTTTGTGGCTAAATTTTCATACAGGCAAATGCAGCTTCAAGGTACAATTCAATGATGTGCAGGACTAAACTAAAACACCCTTAAGCAGACATTAATCTAATGTATTTTCAAAATACATGTGAATGAATGAAAGGTCATTAGAGGTTGCAATAATGTTAGTAGAAATCACCACGTGATAAGCTATGAATTATAAATGACAATTTATAATTACAGTCATTATTTAGGGTCTAATTGATGCAGAAT
Organism: Myotis lucifugus; assembly: GCF_000147115.1. Classification (NCBI taxonomy): domain Eukaryota; kingdom Metazoa; phylum Chordata; class Mammalia; order Chiroptera; family Vespertilionidae; genus Myotis; species Myotis lucifugus. The sequence goes on along the minus strand of NW_005871201.1, from coordinate 877,911 downwards.
TTATTCTTAATTCAGATGTAATTTACAATTAAGCTAACCTTGCATTATCCTAAAGAAAACATAGCATTATTGAATAGGAGATAGGAGCTAAGATTTTTTTAAAGTTTGAAGACATCTGTGCATTTTAAAAACATCCATTTATCTGTCATGCTTTGAAATATTACTCACCCAGACAAGAGTCTTAAAGAACTTTGCTACATTAAAAAATTCCTTTTAAATGCAACGTCCTTGAAACTATGATTGCAATGTAGCTTTTTAAAAAATTGCCACAACTTAAACTGTAATAATTTAGATTAATTTTCTTCAAGTTGTGATGATTAATTAAGATTTTTTCATAAATGCATTTTAATATTCCACTCATAATTTAGCATTTATAAAAGATTCTTTTCCTTTTTTATCTTTGCAATACAGATTTTTTAAAAAATATCGAACATGGGACCCTTCAGTCACCAGGCCGATGCTCTATCCAGTGAGCCAAACCAGCTATAGCACAATACAGATTTTTATAAGGAAAGAGAAAGAAAATATGTTAAGGATGAAGTGTGCTCAGGTATGATATGTACTTCCTCTGATTTTTGGATTAAAATTGTGTTTTGAGGGGATTGCATGGGATGGGAAATGAGGGAAAGGTAGTTGAAGATGGTCCATATCCCCCTTTAAAATCATTTCAAATTCCAGAGGGGCACCTCCCGATGGAACTAAGGTTTTGTGCAGCACCTGCAGCCTGGGGACACACTGTTCTGGGTCGGCCAGAACAGTTGTATAGAACATATTGAAAAGAGTACTTAGTTCCCTAGAAGTTGATATTCTTGAATTAGTGGAATGTTTTTTTTAAATATATTTTATTGATTTTTTTCAGAGAGGAAGGGAGAGGGATAGAGAGTTAGTAACATCGACGAGAGAGAAACATCTATCAGCTGCCTCCTGAACACTTCCTTCTGGGGATGTGTCTGCAACCAAGGTACATGCCCTTGACCAGAATTGAACCTGGGACCCTTTAGTTCGCAGGCCGACGCTCTATCCACTGAGCCAAACTGGTCAGGACTAATTAGTGGAATGTTTTAATCCTCAGATTTAAATGGTATATACAGTTTTACTTTTTTCTATAATAATACCTCCAAAGACAGACATATTTTTAAATAATGCATTTCAATAGAGATATTTACCTTAAATGTATGAATTCATCTTTGCCTATCAAATTGGGTTTCTGATCATAAAAGTAGAGGAAGCATATATAAGAAACAGAAGAAAATTTGAAAAAAAAATATTTAGAGAAAGGATTTATGTTCTCTCCAAAAGTTAAGTATTCACTAAATGAAAATATTCAGGATTTTCCCCAGGAAAGTAAGCCTACTATTGCCACTATCACACCACAGAGACCTGCTATGGAGGTTGGACACAGTGACCCCAAATGTTCTGCACCTGAGAAGTGAGGCAATGACATGAAGAATGGCTAACATATGTCCCATATTAGTTTCTTATTCCTCATCAAATGAAATCATCCTCTCTAAACCCAAGACCTGTTCAGGAGAGAATAGCTTTTGCCAATCTAAAGAGCTTTCGGGTCTACATTTACCCAGATGTTTTGCTTTTTCCAACAGATGGCCCTCAAAATTGTCAGTTGCTGCTGCCAATGGGAGTGTTTTCTGAATATCTTTGGCATGTCCTCCTGAGAGCCTCACAGCACAGCAGCCAGGTATCCAGGCCTTTCCAGTTGTGCCAGTCGCATTCTCACACAAAATGTAATGGAACAGATACACAGCACCAGAGATGTGAACTATTTACTTATAGAAACGTGCTTCTCTTTGTGGAAAGCTCATATGCTGTGTTAGATCACCCTTACATAGGTGGAGTACAATAAAGAATTATTACAAATGCATATCACAAAAGTGTCACTGATGCATTTATGAACCTTTGGTATTCCAAACAAGTACCTTGGTTAATGATGCTACTGCCCACACCACCAGACCTTTAATCATATCAGCCAGTTTGATCTATCTATTGGTTAGGGTTAGAGTTTGGGTTAGGGTTGGGGTTAGGGATAGGGTTAGGGTGATTATAGTCCATCAAGAGAGTGTTCAATTTAGATTTATTTGATAAAAGGAGATTACCAACAGTTCACTTTCTAATGTCACATTAGCACTTTTAGCATTTCCCCCAAGTGACAGCTCAGGCTATCAAATACAGAGAGGGATCAGATTTGTTGTAAGTTTGTTAAGGGGTTGCTAAATCTAAGCTATGTATAATTATGCACAGGTTTCTAGCTTCCTGGATGGCTCATGTTCATAATGAAAATTCTAAACGTGACAGGAGTGTTTTCTCTTCCCAACTGCAGATATTTTGTACTTACATATTTCATTATGTGCAGGGTTCAATATTGACTTAGAACTAAATAAATTTAAATACATTCAGGGACATTAAAAATTATTTGGAAGAATTTCTGGCAAATTTCAGATCATTTGAGGTTTTCTTTTAGCAGTGTTTTCAGAAATGAAGGCCCAGATTTATTAATAGATTAATAGTATAAGCAGATTAAAGGAAAAGGAGAATAAAAGAAAAAGTGCCATTAAATGCTGGGCTTAAATAAATGAAAATCCAGTCACAAATAAAATGGCTCAATTCAGATCCACACAAGAAATACAAGTTTAAACACACTGCAATGTAATCTGTTAGAGACCAAAAATTGTTTTCTTTTTTGTTTTGTTTTGTTTTGTTTTGTTTTGTTGTGTGTGTGTGTGTGTGTGTGTGTGTGTTTTACTTGAACAATATAATTTGGCACAAAGAGCAAGTAAATAACTAAAACAAAATAAAACAATTAATCCATAGATCTAACTACCTTATAACTGAGAATTTTGTATTTTATGTAGTTTCTCCAATGTGGATACATTTTTACTCTGTCTTTTCTCATTTATTCTCTATCACAGATATTGTTTAAATTACTGCAATTATGTTCATATGCACTATTATGGTTCTATAACATAAGCCAATCACCTGTTTTAGTAAAAAAATAAATAAAAAGGTTTTACTGGCACACAGCCATACCCATTGCTTTCTGTATTGTCTGGAGCTGCTTTTGTGATACAACAGAACAGTTGAATATTTGCTACAAAGACCATATGGCCTGCAACCTAACAGATTTATTAGCTTGCCTTTTAGGAAAAAGTTTGCTGACATATCATTATACTGCCATTGAATAGTAAATTTCTTTCCAAGTCTTTTCCATATTATAAAAAATTCCAATATATATTTATGTGCATATAAATTTATTCTCTTTTTATATTTTCTCCTAAAGAAACATACCAAAAATATACATATTTTTGTTCATTGTAAAATTGATTTCAAAAATTTTGTGCAAGTGGCCACAAATACAAATTAACACAAGTAATATCTCAGGTTATGAGACTTAATAGAATTTTCCAATATTAAAAATTATTATATATTTTAATTTTTAAGTCTAGTCACCATTTATAAGAGAAACTTGTATTTTTATTGTAAAAGAAATACAATACTGACACAATTTTTAAAATAAAATTTGATAAATTGATTCTAAAAATCATCTAAAAAAGAAAAAAAAAACAAGATTAATTAGCTAAAATAAAATATATAACTAGGATATAGGTAGCCGGAGCATTTTACCAAATGTCAAAACATACTATAAAGCTATGTTCAACAAAATGGGAGTTTTGCCATATAATTAAACAAATGCACTAAATATAAGACTTTTGAAAAATATAGACCTATATAATCTTGACAATTTTGGATATATTATATGTGGCATTTAAACTTTGTGGGGAAATTATGCACTATCTTCTGAATGTAGTTTAGTAATTAGTCATCAATTTAAAAAAAGTTAAATTCTCATTTCACATCATATACAAGAAACAAATTCCAGAGGATTAACTACTTATACATAAAAAAATAAAACCTAAAGAACTATCTTAAAATAATTATATTTCTTTAATTTGGATTGGTGTAGGCCTACTTAACTAATTAGCAAGACATTAAACACAAACATCTTAAAGAAATAGACTAACAGTTTTGTCTACATTTGAAAAGAAAACTTTTATATGGGAAAATAATCACACTCAGGGTTTTACAAAAGAGTAACAGTGAAAATTTATTTGAGACCCTATTTATAATACAACACACACATTTATTAACTCAGAGCAGATAAAAGTTCATCAACTGCTAAGAAGAGCATTTGGAGTCGCATTAAAATCTAAGTGTTCATCCTCCAATTTAATAATTCAACTTCTTGGTATAGATTCTGAAGAAATAGTTACACATGAAAAGTTATAGTAATAATGAAATTGTAACTAAACTAAATCAATATGCAATAATTAAATATCATTAACATATCCATATTATTATTATTATTATTTCCTAGGGGACATTTGGCATGTCTGGGAACATTTTCCTTGTTACAGCTTGGGGGAGTGGAGGGGTGTGGTACTGGCAATGTAATGGATAGAGCCCAGGGATACTCCTGAATATCCCATAAAACACAGGACCCCTCCCCCACAACAAAAAATTACCCAGACCAAACGTTAATAGAGCAGAGACTGAGCAATCCTGAATGAAGCTAAAATGGATATGGCAAACATTAATCACCCTGGAGTTGCCTTCTGGAAGAGCATCCCTGGCAGAAGAGGTAGCTATAGCCCTACAAGGAGAACTTGCTAAATGTGCTTGGGGGGTGGGAAGAGAGGTCTCCTGAGAATGCAGAAGGAGAGATGGAGAAGCAGTAGACAGGGCTCACAGGAAAGGGTTGGATATATCTTGAGTGCAAGGGGGAGATCAGGGAGAGACTTTTCTGGAGAAATGCATGATCAATTTTGCATTTTTCAATGATCCCTTCAGATGCTGCTTGGAGGAGAGAAAACAGGGAGAGAGCCAGAGGGATAAGTAAGTCAGAAGAAATCATTTCACAGGGAAAAGAGCACATCCATCACTTGCCTGGAATGCTGCTAAAAGTTATCATTTTGTGACGTTAACATTTTTGCTTTTTTATTTGCATTTATCTAGTGCTACCATCCAGTGAGTTGGCTCTATCAGTAACATTGTGCTAAAAGTTGTGCACACACCATATAATAGAAGCTGTGTAGCAACCCTGCGAGGAGTGTTGTGTTATCTTAATTACAACAAAAGAGAAGACTGAGGTCAGAAGAGGTGAAGTAACGTGCCTATCATCATGCAGGTAATAAAGGGCACAGTCAGATTCAGACTCATATCTGCATTTTTCCGTCCCATGTTTGTAATCACTCTCTATGTGAAATTCCGAGTGAGTTAAGCATAGGCAAGAATAACATAGTGCTTTAGCAAGGAATCCTAGATTTTTAAAGATGAAGTTTTGGTCTCACCCAAATGACACATGATGACAATTTTTAGCATTTTAGTTTTTTAATCAATCATTCAGACACTGAGCAAACCTCTATTTTATAATAATAGTTGGGTTTTCAAGCTCCCAAAAGTTTCCTTTCTTTATATATCTTTAGTAGTACAGGTATTGCATTCAGGTAGCTTTATTTTAAGAAGACATCTTTGATCACTTTGTCTCCCCCAGTGTCCCGTGTTACTCCTTCTATTGTTGTTCTCTGGATTCTCAGGCTACTCATAATATCACCCTTATTCTTTTCCTGCCCACCCCAACTCCATGATATTACCTCTCAGTTGGCCACACCTTTAAGTAGCTACAGCTTACTGGTCAGTCTACCCTTCATGAGTAGCAAGTAGAGCTGATTTTGACAATGTCTCAATCCTAGTTCTGAATAACTACAGAAGTTCCCTCAGGAGCGGTGAAGGGAGAATTTGAGGGAGACTTCCCATTGCCATACACAAAATGTTTTTTCTCATTAAGTAGGAAGGAGGCAATATCTGACCATCAGTTACCTCGAGGTAAGTGCCTTGTTATTCCTGGACACCATTTGCTCTCCCTACTCCAACTGTACCAAACCTTTTCTAAGAGTAGCTTTCATGGCCCTTATTTTACAAGTGTACCAGTTAATAATGCGGATTTTTTTCAATAGATGGAGTTACACATATGTTGATATATATATGCGATTTCGATTTGATATGTATGCTATTTTGTTGCATTGACAACAAGCTTCAAAATTTCATGTCAAATTTGCTGAAGGTGTTAACATCATAGATATGTTTACGCTTAAAAATGTCAAATTTCATGCCAAAAAAAAGAACATGTGCGGGAAGTTTTAATTCATTACTTGATTTTGAAGAAAAAGTTATCGTATACTTCAGGAAGCTTATGGTGAACATGCTCCATCTCAAGATACTTGTGAACGCTGGTTTAAACGCTTTAAAAGTGATGATTTCGATGTGAAAGACAAAGAACGTCCAGGTCAACCGAAAAAGTTTGAAGACCAACAATTACAAGCATTATTGGATGAAGATGCGTATCAAACTCATAAACAGCTTGCAGAAAGATTAAATGTTTCTCAGCAAACAATTTCTGATGGTTTACAAGCAATGGGAAAGATTTTGAAGGAAGGAAAATGGGTGCCACATCAACTGAACGAAAGACAAATGGAAAACCGAAAAGTCATCAGTAAAATGTTGCTTCAAAGGCACGAAAGAAAGTCTTTTTTGCATCAAATTATGACTGGCGATGAAAAATGGGTTTATTTTGAGAATCCCAAATGCACAAAATCATGGGTTGATTCAAGTCAACAATCAACATCAACTGCAAGGCCAAATTGCTTCGGAAAGAAGACAATGCTCTGCGTTTGGTGGGATCAGGAAGGTCTGGTGTATTATGAACTTCTAAAACGAGGTGAAACCATTAATAATGATTGCTACCTACAACATATAATCAATTTGAACCACGCTTTGATCGTAAAACGACCAGAGTGGGCCAAAAGACACGGCAAAGTAATTTTGCTTCATGATAATGCACCATCACACACTTCAAAACCAGTTAAAGAATCATTAAAAGATCTTGCCTGGGAAGTATTAACCCACCTACTGTATTCACCAGACCTTGCTCCTTCAGTTTACCACTTATTCCAGTCAATGGCACATGCACTTTCTGAGTAGCACTTCAAAACATAGGAAGAAGTGGGAAACTGGATCTCTGAATGGTTTGCCTCAAAACAAGAAAAGTTGTATTGGGACTGTATCCACAAATTACCTGAAAGATGGTGGAAATGTGTAGCTGGTGATGGACATTACTTTGAATAAAGCACTTTTGAGGTTTCTCTTGAAGTTATCATGTTTTCTTTGATTACAAAATCCACCATTATTAACTGGTACACCTAGTACTTCTGTTCATTATTCCTATTCCCAGTGTCTTTGCAGCCTGACCCACACTCACGCATTTGTTGAGATTCTACTTCATCATATTTGCCTGAAAGTCTAATAAGCAAACATAAATCCCAGTGGCCTCTTGGTATTGCCGGCAAAGTATGTGAAAATTAGATCCTCTCTGTGATCTACATCTCACTCGTGATAACCAATGAAAAAATAACATGCAGGTTAAAATGGTGGCCATTGAAATATAAGATATGATTAATCAATAAACTTCAACCCTATTCATTTCTACAGCTGCTGATCCTTATGCTAAATATTTTCATTGTTATTCAAGAAAGTGGTGAAATACAGGTGACAATAAATATTCTAGACAAATGTCCAGACACTGTGAAATCTGTTTCGATGTTGCCACATTCACTGCACACAAGATTTAGGGAAAGTCTCTAAAACTTGCATGATCTGTTCCTTCTTTTTATTTTGTTTTGTTTTGAAGCATATGCCCAACTATACCACAAGACTGTTGTGAGCACTGAAAGAGATAACATAGTTTAGCGTGCTTTTAAAACTACGAAAATAAAAAACAGGTTATTCTTATACAGAAGTGAAAAATACCTTCACATTTACAGATGATCTGTTTGCAGTTAAGTCAAAGTAACTGAGTGTTTGTCCATGCCAAGTATTTAACGTTTGGATGATAATCACCCTCCAGTCAGAAAGACAAACGTGTCACCTTCTCTAATAAGCATCCTCACCCAGCAGAGATCAAGTTCTATTCCAACCAGTTCTGCACCTGTGGTAATCTCGGTGTTTCATGGTGACATTCTATTGTAAGCATCAAAGTTTTACAGGAATGAAAGAGAAAAAAAGGTCAGACATTGGTGTACCTGACACTGAGGTATGTATAAATAACCCAAACTCCCAGTCTCTAATGAAAAGGCTGAAGTTTTGTTCTCAAAGGCGTTCATGACAAGGTGCCTCCTCTCTCCAAAGCTAAAAAGAACAGAGGATTGTGGTGGAAAATAAGAGAGATTAAAGGCCTTTATTTCTATATTGTTAAATTATCACAGCTTGAGCATATCGCTCGGTTGTCATCTAATTGAGAAGTTTATTCAATGGAGTGGTACCCAAATTCACCCTGACACCTGATTTGTCATGGAAGATGAAAATCTAACGTTGCCTGGATCAGTTTTAAGAACCTGACTAAAGAGGATTTTTGTCATATCCTTTTTGATCCTTCCTTGTTTACAGAATGCACTTCACTGTAGTTCGGGAAGTCATGATGGATGAGGACATGTGAAAGTTCTTCCCTAACAAACCTGATTATCTAGTTTTCCCCAAAGGAATTCCATTGATGCTGCATCGTATAGAGGGTAGCTAGCAAAGGTTAGCCACATGAAGAAAATTCTTAACATTTTTGCGACTGGAAAAGACAATTTGATGCCGAAGAACAATGGAATCATTTTGTAACTATTGTTGGTATTTTTTAATGAAATTCCCTATTTCTTTATCTAATGCTGATAGAGCAATAAGTAGCTTAGCTCTTCTGTATTCATTTAGCAAGTCATTGAGTTCAATAGGTACAAAGCCTTTGCTTATAGAATAGAGGAGGTTTGGGACCCAGACTTACGATACAACATAGGAATATGCACCTATAACTCGTTAACAGCAGCCTCAAAACTACGGACCAACAGATTTAGCAGAGGCCATTTCAATTCCAACGCTGTAAGTGATGGTCTAACACTTCTCAGCGCTTCCTGCATAAGGACATTATGAATTAATGTTGGTGGATCCTAATTGAGCGCTATCTGGCTTATTGGGTTTAGATATGGCTAAAAAATATGTTCACTGCAAGCACTTGCCAATTTATTTAAGACCAATTAATTGTGTCAGTTTTAAAACCTCTTAACCTAGAGTACATAACATGAACTTTTCAATCATCCACGAGGTAACCTGGCCAGTAGATGAGGAAACCTAGACTCAGAGTCGGAAGGTCAGGAGCCTAGGAAGAGAGAGGGCAGCACTCACTGTTCCTCTCCCTTTAATTTCCACCCAGTTGTAGTTGCTTATTTTCCCTCAGAAGGCTGTGATTTGGGATTTCTCTTTCCCAATATTTAGCTCCATATAAAACAATGACTTCCCCTCCCAACAACTGGGGCAAGTCTTTTTCTACATTTCCATCCATAGCTCCTTTGTTATCTCCCTACCTTTATCACCTGGAGGCCAGATCTGCATTGTCCTAGTGACACCTCCCATCAGTCTCTGCCCCTGGGGGATGTGGGCAACAATCCTACTTCTGAGAGCTGTTGTGAGGACAAACGGACACCTCCCAGGGAGAATGTAGAAGGTGTGACCAAAAAATCCACTCCTCACAGGGGCATGCAGGACCTATATATTATTTGCATCTTAGTTGCCAAATGCTTTAGTTGCTTCCTATACAAATAACTTGTATTCCCAGGAGGGCTGTATGCTCTGGATAATCTGAGTTGCACACATATTCAGCATCCCTCACCTGTCTAACAAAGTGTTTGTGTACAGGAGGCAAATACTGAGTCAATAGGTGAATGAATAAGTCTCGATCCCCATCCTGTGATTTCACTGTGGAAGGCACTCCATGCACAATAGTTAGTGCGTTCATTTTAGAAGCTATAAAGATGAACTGTGTTTAGAATCCACATGACCAAGATTAAAATGCTTTCTGTGGGGCCAACAGGGTACAGGAATGCCTGCAAAGCTTTGGAATATTTTGAACCAAATACCAAGTCTATATATTAAATCTCTCACTTCACACTATCCCCCATGAATGAGCTGCTCAACCAATGAAAACTATCAGTAAGCATAATTCCCCCAATAATAAATCAACCAGGCCTGCCCTGACTAACATTATCTACGATTATTTACCTTATAAATAGAGAAAAATTTTTTAAATCCAGCATTTCAAATTTGCCGTGAACATTTATATTCATTTCAGTTTTATTTTATCCCTTTTACTGAAGAGGGCTGAATAGCCAGGTTGTTAATATAGTGGAGAAACAATGGAAAGAATTGCTTTTATCTGTGATAACACAAGCTTAAGAGATGTATACATGTTTGTCTCCCTTCAATCGATTGCTTTATAGAAAGTCCCATTTTTGCTGTTATTCAAGATCTCTTCTCCCACCAGCATTTGGTCAATTTGGCTTTGTGGTCCCTTCTGTTACTCAATGTCCGGCCCATGGCAACCCTCCCCCCAACCCAAACCAAAAACAACAATAACAACAAAACAGCAGCAACAACTACTAATAATAATGCCATACCTTCCAAAGGCCAACAGAGAGGATTTTGGGATTATTCACTCTTCGGGATAATCTCCATTCCCGATCTCCAATGTTATTAGCGTGCAGAATTGAGAATTCCCTGCATGTGACCCGCCTTCTCTGCAGAAGAGCCATGAAACTCTCTGGCCCTTCGAGCAGTTTCAATGAATGAAATTAATTAAGAAAAGGAATTTGAGGTCCTGGGATGGGAATCCTTGCAAAGCACTTTTAAATTATAGTGTCATGACTATAGAGTATTGGAGTAAATGCTTTGATCTCCCTTCTGGTTAACAAGGTGACGTGATATGTTAAAGGCCACTGTTCCCTTTTGCAGGTTTGTTGACATCACAGACCATCCACAGTATGGAGATCAGACACCCACGGCCCTCTGCTTCCTCCCACTGATTTCACGCCGTGACCTCGCTGTTATTAAACGTAGGCCAAGTTGCACTCTCAGACCTCAGCCAACCTCTTTTTGAAGTGATCACTTACTCCCCAACATTTCTACTAAAATTTGATGATTAAAGATCACTTAATGGAGGCAACCCGTTTATCCCTGTCCCTTGGGTGGTCCCCCAGGGCCTTCTTTGCTGTTTCAACACAATTACACAATGCTTCCAGGCCCTGTGAACTTGGGTTATACAAGAGGGTTATGGCAACAAAGACTGTTTTCTTTGGGAAATCGTTACAAAGTGCTGACCTTCCGAAAGTATACAGCACTCTGAAAAGCCTAAAAGCCCAGATGCTTACCACTGGGAGAGGCAGTGGCCAAATTCTAGAACCAGAGGCATCGAGTTAATGCGCAGGAGGCATTGAACCAAGACCAGAAGGAAGAGAACTTTCTTTCAGGACCACTTATTTCATGTCCTGGAGCCTGGATTCAAACAAAATGCCTTTGTTGGCTTTCCAGTGCATTCAGGAGGACCTGACCTGGGAATGGCCGTGAGCCTCAGACACGGAGCAGAGTTGGAGCAAAACCAGGGCCATCTGGGAGGAATGCAGAGAGAAGCAGGCGTTCGTTCGATGCCCAGCTGCCTTCGTGGTAAATATTATGAGCCTGATTCAAACAAGTAAGTACATAAGCCAGGCAAGGCAACAGATAAGTCAGAAAAACCTCAGGTTTGGTCTGTATTCATCACAGGGCATCCCGGGGAAGTCGCAACTTGTTTACTGTGAGGCCTGTTTCCTAACCTTGCTGACAGATGTGAGGGAGGGAGTTCCCTGGGGCCCGGGAGGGACCGGGAGTGGGGAGGTCAGTGAGAGTCCCCCTCCACCCACAGAAGCAATTACTGTGACAGCAGCCTCACCCCCATCCTCTCCAAGGGCAGGGCAAAACATTATGGGATGCACCGGACACTCTTCAAATCCACAGGGACCTCTCCTTTCCATTCAGTGGATTTGGTCTGCTCTGCCAGGCAATGAGGGCACAGAAATGAACCAGACAATAGAGGGCTCCTTGAGACCCGGGGTTTCAGAAAGAGTGTTTGCAAAAGCAAGTGGCCTGGGCAATGCTGCAAGCAACAGCCTTATGGCTAGAGTGTCAATCTTCCTAGTGTAGTGACTTCGTTACACATGGATTTTACTGGAATGTTCAAATGCATTCACAGTGGTTTAATACATGGTTATGTGTAATCATAGGACTCGAACTTCATCCAGCTAATATTCCTTAACTATTTCCTTACTCATTGGCTTTTAGGCTCATTTCTCCTTATATTTTTATTTACATTTGATTATGTATAACATGAATGGCATCCTCCTTCTTTGAGTATTTCCTGTGTGGAGTGTTTGCAGAGCAAAGCCCTAGGAAGGAAGTTATGGAGGTTTAGCAAGTGACTCCCTCCCAGTTCCTGATTATATTTAGATAGTCTAGAGCTAAAGAATAATAGAAAGTAAATTGATTCCCTTTTCTGCTTCAATTATCTCTTGAGGACAGTTTTCTACATACTAAAAACTTTGGTGTAGACTGAGAGTGTTATAATTTTAGTAGTTCTGTGATAATTATCTACCATTTAAGAGGGGGCAAACTCTCAAGGTGCTTTGAGAATTGCAAAATGGATTGCTAAATATGTGTCTGTTAGCCTGGAACACTTGTGGTGAGATCATGGAAGACAGAAAATGAATACATGTCATCCTCATTGTCAAAAAGTGAGGGATTCTAACTTCTTTTCATTGGAAGTCAAATAATTTGCTACTGAAGCAAGGCATGATGTTAGAAGATTGGTTTCCATTAGTCTTACTGCACATACATATATATGCTACCTATATGCTGCATATATGCAATGGGTCTGGAATCTGTTACAGGTCTTCTTTTTTAAAATATATATATTTTATTGATTTTTTACAGAGAGGAAGGGAGAGGGATAGAGAATTAGAAACATCGAGGAGAGAGAAACATCGATCAGCTGCCTCCTGCTCACTCCCTACTGGGTATGTGCCTGCAACTAAGGTACATGCCCTTGACCAGAACCGAACCTGGGACCCTTGAGTCCGCAGGCCGATGTTCTATCCACTGAGCCAAACCAGTTAGGGCTGTTACAGGTCTTCTTTAGAATCCAAGGAAAAGGGCGGACAGCCCCTCCTGGGACATGCCCATCTGTGACAGAGAGGAAGAGCTAGAGAGCAGATGGAACCATGCAAAGCCTACTGACCCTCTGCTCAGACACGGCCCAGGACCCCGGTCAATGGGTAGGGACAGATAACTCTGTCACAGGAGGGACTCAGTCAAGTGGTGACAGGGGGTGTATAACTTTGCCTCAGCAAGGACAATGAAATATGTGGAAACAAAGATATAATCAAGCACACATCATTTATTGTAGTCAACAAATATAGGTTGAGTACAACCTATGTGGTAGGTATTGTGCTAAGATTCAGGGATTTAACTCTAAAGAGAAATAGCTCCTATTTCAGGAACCCTACATTAAACCAATAAGTTTTGTAAGTAGCTAAATAATTACAGTCATAATTTTGTGATACAAGATAACTTCTGCCACTGATAACCTGAGATGTATAATGCTTATTTAAGTTGTGACCTATTAAACAAGATCATCTAAGGCAGAGAAGAATAACTCAAATAGAGTCAGATTCTTGCCTACTTTGTCCAAGATTTATTTGCTAGTGGGGTATAATTATTCCTGCCATATCCCACTGTAAATGTGTCCATAATCTAAAGGATTGGGTATCCCAGGGACTTCATTGGACCATAAAATCACCAGTAACATACCTGTGTTGACAGCTGTGGACAAAGGACTCAAATCTTGGAGGGACTTAAATATTTGACAATGCCACTAAGTTTACAGACTACACCTCTGTCTAAGGATTCAGCTGGATCCAATCCCGGTGCAGTATTTGCATTCTGTAAAGTGCTGATGTCACTGGAGACAGTGCAACAATGGGCACCAATATGGATCGCCCTCTCTCATGACTGATTGCTTAGGCACTGTTCTGAGCATTAATGTGTCTTATTCCCATTCCATCCTAACAACATTTCCACACAGAAATCACTATTAAATCTCCACATTTACACATACAAATTTTGAGACATACAGAATTAAACTACCATCAAATGGCAGAGCCTGGATATAGTATAGTAAAAAAATATAAAGTCCCAGGTGAGAAAACCCAGTTTCAATGCCTTGCTCCTTTCTTGCTGCTTGTGCGTAGCAGGCAAGTCATGGAAACTCTTGGACACAGAGGATGGGGGTGAAGGGAGACTTCTTTCTACCTGCTGGCCCTCGGGAAAATTTTGAATGTTCAAACACCTCTTCAAAGTATTAAGTACACCTTTACAAGCAGTCTTTCATAAGATGAAAAATCACACAACTTAATAGCAGGTGTCTTTTCTTATATTTTTTGTGGATTTTGTGTGTGTGTTTTTTAAGTTCCTGGTGAGTTGCAAAAGCCCCTGTCAAAGACACTCCATAAACCAAGTATGACCTTCGGATGTTAGCTGTAGCTCCTGCTGTGCTTTCTGTTCAGGGGGTTAAGCTAATGAAATGTGGCCGAAGACTTTACTTCCTTGCTACTTGAGTAAATACGGACTACGATAGTCTCAATTTCAGAGTGTAATGAGTGATATCATAGAAGTGAACTAAAATACAATCCGCAACGGCAAGCACTTTTCCATAACTGGATCATGTCTTCCTATTCCTTCTGAGTGACCAATTTCACCTGCCTGGTAAAGAGACAGCGAGGAAGCTGTAACTGGTTTGGCTCAGTGGATGGAGCGTCGGCCTGAGGACTGAAGGGTCCCAGGTTCGATTCCTGGTCGGGGGCATGTACCTTGGTTGCGGGCGCATCCCCAGTAGGAGGTGTGCGGGAGGCAGCTGATCAATGTTTCTCTCTCATCAATGTTTCTGACTCTCTATCTCTCTCCCTTCCTCTCTATAAAAAAATCAATAAGATATATTAAAAAAAAAGAGAGAGAGACAGCAAGGAAGCTGAACCAAAGCCTCTCAGAGCTTATGTTCTGAACCAGCTCACCTCTCACTGGTACATGAGCCACTCTCCTGCACCAGGTGTGGTCTTGGTGATTTCATTTCAGGATTTGGTTTTAGAATCAGGCAGACATGGATTTAAACCTCCCTTGGTTCTGCACTAGCTGTGTGATCGACACAAATGAACCAACCTTTCTGACTCCCATCTTATTCACCTCTGAGGTAAGAACAAGAATGCTAAATCCTCATGAATTATTGAGACTTTGAATTAAAACTAGGAATAAAAAAATAGGAATAAATGCTTAATGTGGTTCTTGAAATCATCATTACTCAAAACGCCCCCCTTATGCAGTCATCATGACATTTTAATTCTGCTCAAAATGAGCAGATCTCTTGAAAATGATGTATAAACCTGCCTATCTTCCTGAAACAGACAATGAGAAGGCTTAAGCACCAAGATGCCCAGTGGGTAATGCTAATAATAGAGCATCAGGTTTCGCCTAGAAAATTCAGTTCACTACTCCCTAAAAAAAATTTACAAAATAGTAGCAGGAAGCCACTGCAACACATTATTCTAAATACAGTATCTTGCATCATACGTATACTATTTGGATCTCAGTGGAGTCGCAGGCCTGAAATTTAAAGCCTAACAAATTTCACAGGAGTTTGCATTTATTTAGTGAACACTTGCCTTTTTCTCTAAGGAGAAAAAGAAATGTTTACAGAAACCTCACATAAGATTCTAGGACTGATAGAATTTTATATAGAACGTACATATGGAAACACTGTTAACTAGTTAAAATCACGGGGATTCAGAAAGCGCCCTGCCAAATGCAAAACACTGAGCAATAGTGCAGTGTCTTCCTCTTGCCCTTAATTTTAAAGCAACGGCCTACAGGGGCTTGAACCTCAGGGTCACCTGGAAAGCGTTGGAACCTCCCACACCCGGACCACAGCCTAGATCACTGGGAGCAGGCATCCATGACGTTAGAATTCCAGATGATTCCAGTGTGTATCCAAGGCTGAGAATCTCTGTTTTAGGGCCTTTTCATCCCTGTTTTTTTATTTTGTTTTGTTTTGTTTTTTACCTCCAACCTGTTTTATGATAAGCACATGAGGATAAAATTTGTGAGAAACCAAGGTAAAGCACTTTACAAGAGGAAAAAGCCCCGATTAAACATTTTAGAAGCAGGCCTTTCAGAAAAGTGTAGGTAAAACTCTAAAGGCATTATTTATTTTTCAAGAAGTAATGGGTGGGTAGTCAGGTGGTTCCCACACAGAGTTCCCATGATGTCAGCATCACCCCTGTCACTACTTTAAAGGATGATGGGATCATCTGCTTCCATTTTCCACTGATAAAAACCTCATGTCCCAAGTGCGGCCTGATGACTTGAGCCTCATTTAGCCATGAACATGGGAAATGACAGGCAGTTCTGATGGATGCTTAAGAACAGCCAAACCACGCTTTCTCTGGCCTCAATGCAACTAAACAAGGATTCGTTTGTGCCCAGCTGGTATCAGATAGGCCACTTTGGAAGGCTCTCAAAAATGTGTGCAGCAGCCCCAGATAGCTCTGTGGGTTGGAGCACACAGTAGTAAGGAGGCCAAGGTTGTGGGCTGGGCCACAGACTTTACCACGAGCCTCAGCCAGCTGCCCCCAAAATATGTGCCCTGTGTCACAAAGCAGACAGGGTGACAAAATGCAGATGAATCAGTTCAGGTCCATTAGCACAACTAGGAAAACAACTCAGAGCACGTGCCCCACTGACTATGGATTCATGGCATCATCCTCAGGCAGAGGCTCGACCGTCAGGCTCCTTCCAGTGGTGATGTGAGGGTGGACCTTTCAGGACATTGAGCAAAGGCAATACCACTTTCTACACCAGTGGTCTAAGGAAGTGTGTATGCTCTATGTATTGGGAAAATGCTGTAATATAAATATACTAATAAATATACTAATATATACTAATATAAATATACTAATATATAAATATACTAATATTAATGCTGTAATATAAATATACTAGTATATATAAATATACTAATATATATGTGTATGTGTATATATATACATACACATATATATTTCTGAGAGGAAGGGAAAGGGAGAGAGAGAAACATTAATGATGAGAGAGAATCATCAATTGTCTGCCACCTGCATGCCCTCCACTGGGGATCAAGCCTCCAACCAGGGCATGTGCCCTGACCAGGAGTCGAACTGTGACCTCCTGGTTTATAGGTCAACTCTCAACCACTGAGCCACACTAGCTAGGCAATGCTTATTAGAATATGATTATGAGAGTAGCGGTGATTATGTAGCAAATCTCACTGAAAACACACTTTAAGAGAGTAGAGGGCTGGTAGACATTCCATCTCACTCGCTCTTTTCTTCTTTTTGTTTAGCTATGGACATTACATGGTTCTAAGACCACCTTCTACAAACGAGTCTTCAACTATTCCCACTGGAAAGCTCAAGGATTTCTCTCCTTGAACCAAGATTTGGTTGTCTCCCTTCTTCCTTCACCTTTTCTACAGGATTCTCTTCACTTTGCACCTTAGAAATTTGTTTAGTCATCTTCTGGAGCAATTCAACTTTATATCAGGCAAAGAAATCTCACAAAGCAAGTTACATCTTGGTAAGTAATTGGCTAGTGCTTGGGGCATTTATTTACATAGGTTTACTGGTATTATTGTAAAGGCCACTTAATATTCACATTTTCATATCATACAAATCACATGATCAGCACTTCAGATGGAATAGTATGGTTTATTCCCAGAGAGGAAGAATAAGCAGGCAAATTTCAGACATTATCCCCAGATGTAGTCCAAACTGATTTCTAAAGAACATCAATAAATAAACAAACATGCACACACAAACACACACACACACACACACACACCTATTTATCACATAATTTAAGAAATAATATCTATGATGAATTGGATTAAACTCCTAAAATTGAGTGAAAAGCTATGCTTTGTGTTTTTTGTTATGTGAGGTTTTTGGTCTACCTTTGCAAATTTCCACACTAAAATATACACCACCAACAAAAGTAGATTGAATTATTATTACCCATAATTCTCAATTAACAGATAATGACCTTGTTATGGACATTAGCTGTAAAAGGATTTGGATCTTATTTCTTTTGCCATGTCCTAGAATTTCATTTGTACAAGATGAGGAAATCCAATTAGGCAGCCTGTTTGTTATTATGCCTGTTTTCCAAATTGTCTTTCTACTAAGCTTTGTAGTTTGGTTTCAATGGGATAAGTGTTAGGAACATTAAACTGAAAAATGAGAATATGGGGTGAATAATAAGTTTTTGACTGAGTATATAACTTTAAAATAGCATGAGTACAAAATATTTTAACACAAGTGAAACTTTCATGTCATGGCAAACAGACATAAAACAGAGCTTATCAAAATGTACTCCCTTTGCCCTGGCTGGGTGGCTCAGTTGGTTGGAGCATCATCCCATACACCAAAAAGGTTGTGGGTTTGATCTCTTGGTCAGGACACATACCTGGGTTGAAGGTTTGATCCCCAGTCCGGGTGCATCTGGGAGGCAATCCATCGATGTTTCTCTCTCACATCAATGTTTCTCTCTTTCCCTTCCTCTCTCTAATATCAGTAACAACATATCCTGGAGAGAGGATTAAAAATGTACTCCCCTTTGTTCAATTTATAGACCCACTTTATTTACATTTCTTTCAACAAAATTTTACTGAGCACCTAGTACACACAATCATTGTCATGTACAGGAACTATAGACTGATTATGAAAAAGGTCTCTCTCTTCTTAAGAGCCAATATCTGATATAAAACAAAATACAATCTTCATGTTGAGTTCTACAATAAAGGTATATACAGGGGACAGTGGTTCCCCAAGAGTACTCTTGGTCCTGTTAGGGAGATGGAGGGTAGACCCACACACATAGTGCTTAAGCTGCAATTTTTAAGAATGAGCTGTAGGTAGGTATTGAGAGTTAGAGTGAAAACTGTGCAGTAGATCAGAGCTCAGACACAGGATCTAGGAATCTTGATTCAACTCTTGGTTCTGATATGCTTCCTAGCTGGATGATGTCTTTCCATCTTTGTTCTGTTGTCACTCATTCTTCCAGAATGACATTTTTTATAACCCTGGTTTCAGTGATCATGCACTTGCAAATGATTTACAAATCTCCATCTCCAACCAAGATCCCTTTACTGAACTCTGCACCATAAATTCAACTATCCATTTCCCATTACCCATTTCCACTGAAATGTCCTGTAGGGAATTTAAGATTAATATACCCCAAACTAAATTTATCATCATTCCCAGTAACACAATTATTTTTCTTTTCTTTCCTTCTTTCTGTCCCTCACTTGATGGATGAGACTACTGCACAACCAATCACTTAAGCAAGAGACCTGAGATCATTCCAGGAGTTCTCCTTCTTCATCTCTTACCACAGCTCTTTTCTCTGGGTTTTAATTGACACTCATTTGTCTAATACGTACACTCTTCTGTCTTACCACTTAAACCAGTGTGGAGACTTAAAATTTTTTGGTTGGGATCGGGGGTGTGTAGGGTGCAGGAATGGGCTATTTTAATATCCTCCACTATTCCTCTACATTTTTTTTTGACTTCTCAAGTTTTCTTTGTTACCTTGTGTGGATATCCACAACAGCCTCCGAGTTTTCTACCTCTGGTCTATCCTCAACTCTAAGATCTACTCTCTACCACTTCCAGAGTCCCCTTTCTAAAACACCAGATTCAGCTTGTCGCTCCAGCTCACAACCCTTCCTATGTCCTTGCAGATGAAACTTAAACTACACTCCAAGACTCATTATAATTTTGCCCCTGACCTCATTTCCAGCTTCGTCTCATTATTACTCTTCCATTAAACAGCTTTGCTCCAGCAAGGTAGAATTACTTACATTTACCTGAAGGTGCCAGTTCCATGCCATTTATGAACTGCCCTGGCCTGTCTTGACCAGCATCACAGAGAGAAGTGACAGGTCTGCAGTACCTCAGAAGTCATCACTGAAGTATGTCCTACTTACATACTTATGTCAACTAAAGTCCTCCCTCTCCCTCTTTTTTTTTTAAATTTTTCAATTACAGTTGACAGTGGTTAGATATTTATATAACTTACAAACACATATTAAGTCCTATATGACACCATACATAGTTATTACAATATTATTGACTACTGTTTCTCTCTCTCTCTCTCTCTCTCTCTCTCTCTCTCTCTCTCTCTCTTTCTCTCTCTCTCTCACACACACACACACACAAATATACACACTACACATTTCTG
>NW_005871201.1:847837-857463 GCF_000147115.1 Myotis lucifugus | reverse complement strand
AATTTCTATGTGATGGTAATTGATTCCTTTTCCAATTCCTCAGCCAGACTGCAAGCAATTTAAATGTAACGCTGGTGTGAAAATCCACAGCAATAAACACTGTGCTTAGCACATAGTAATAACTTAATAAACATTTCCTGAAATGGAGCCAAAGACTGTGACCGCTCCTCTTTCCAAACCTGTTCCTTGGTTCCTCTGCCTCCCTTTTGGATCTTCTCTGATGCTACCAGACCTTCCTTTTGGATCTTCTCTGATGCTACCAGACCTTCCTTCTCAACGTCACATCCCTGCTGCAGAGCCCCTCTCACTTCCCTTTATCTACAGCCGTGCTTCTCAGATGGGGAGGGTTTTGTACCTAGGAGACACTTGGAACTATCTGAAGACATTTCTGATGGTCACAGCTGGACTTGGGGACGTTGCTACTGGCACCTGGTGGACAGAACTCAGGGATATCTCCCCACCACAAAGTTTACCAGGTCCAAGGTGTCAATGTTGCCAAGGCTGAGAAACTGCTCTGTAATACATGAGTAATCATGCCAACCACCAATCTGCATGCCTAGGGAACATGCTCCCCAGGAATGTGGAGAATATGGCGACTAAACACTGACTAGAGCTGGCCAGCTGCCCATCTGCGAGGCTATGAAACAACAGGGCTGCTGCCCTGGCCTCGACCTCAGGACAAGCTCATGCGGTACCCAGAGGCAGTGCCGCAACCCAGGCAAAGCACAGACAGTGCTCCAGTCTCTACTTTGCATCCACACCAATGAAATTTCTGGTGGTCACATATTAAACACACACATTAAGGGCTTTAACAATGTTTGCTATATGTGAAATAATATCAGTGTGGCAGGAAGGAATTAATGTGTCTCCATGACTATCCGACCGGGGAGTAAGTCGAGCCTGTAGAAAATGATGCTCAATAGTCTCAGGAAAGCAGTTAGAATGGATTAGTCGCCATCTCTATGATTCACATTTTGCTGTGGAATTCAGAGTCCAAGGAGTTGATTGAGCCACAAAGTTACATGTTAAATTGCCAGGTATTAAATCTGGTCTGATTTCTTATGGAAGAAAGAGTGGATATGCGTCTTATACTCGGCAGTTAGGCAGTGCTAGGCAGCCAGTTTAACCCTGAGAATAATAACCAAGGAATTAGGATATTGTAATAATAGATATGTTTGTTCTGGGAACAGCGTAGTTGTCAAAATTCACACTGTGAAAAAATTGGCAAATTAAGTTGTGGGGCGAGCAATGCTACCCTGCGGAGGATTAAGCCTCTTGCGGCATTTCCAGAGCATCAATTTAAACATCTGCTTTAAATTTCTATATGTTCTATTTCCCTGGAAACTAAAAATATTCTAAATTTAACATAAACCAACTCCCTTTATAGCTTATTTTATTTACAAAGACTCTGGGTAGTCTCTGATTTCTAACAGACCCTCAAAGATCATTTTATTTTTCTGAATGACAATGAATTGCAATGTAATTTTCTAACAACAGCTTCAAAAAGTTCATTAATTCAACTTAATTTCATTGCTAACGTGCTAATTTGGAAATCACCCCACAGGTAAACCTTAGACAGAGGAGCCCCAGAAACAGGAAGGAGTTAGTCATTTGAGCCCCATCTCCAAATCTGAAAAAATATCAATCAACCAATAGCTCATCACTTCTCCAAGTGACAAGACACCAAAGAGAAAATTGTAAGAATAATAAACAAGCAGGGCTGTCTAATGTCAAAAAAGGAACACACCCATGACTTCATTTTGACTGTCCAAGAGTTTTTGAATATCAGTGAAAAATCTGTTGCTCACTATAATGCCCTCTTCCTCTGTAAGCAATTTCTCAGCAAAGACTGAGTTCTCATAGTGCTGGCACTGCCCTTCTTCCCTGCCCACCCCTCCCTCATTAATCACATGTTATTTATGGGCCATCTGCCCACACATTGCCTATGGTGTTCAGACACTTCTAATGCCTAGCAAAGGGGCCATGTATGTTCTGCCAACTGCCTTCTCTGCACCTAACAGAGAACTTGCCAGCTTCCTTGGTTGCTACCAGAAGGGAAGCTTTGGAGTCCTTGTTGGACAAGCCAATTCTAGCTCTTTCAGTACACTCTACCGCTTTCCATGGAATAGTGAAACATCTTCCAAAGATTATTACTTTAGTGCCTTTATTGTCTCATTAGAATACCTTACCATAGCTCAGAGGGTTAGATGGATACTTTCCCTTAAATGGTCACATTCTCCCTCCCTCTTCTAGAGCTCTCCATAAGAACCTTTCAATAGAAAAAGCCAAACCCAGTTTTTGCAGGTGATCCTGGGTTTTAGATCACCCTCAAAAGCACTTGGATATATCACACAAATTGACTTTCGATATATACTAGTACAACTGGCAAGGGTTAAATATATATGAAAATGATCAATAGTGAATTTCCAAATATTTTCCTACTATAAATTAAGGTCTTACAAATCCTTGAGGCTAAAATCAATAAAAGTACTCAAAGTTAGGATACAGCGATTTTTTAAATTGTTCCATAAAGCTTTAGGTTCAGCATCCCACAAAAGATTACTGACTAGGCTTTGTAGATCTGTTATACCATATTCTCTAACAAAGACCACTCTAAGTTAAAATTTCAACGTGCACTTTTATTTAAGGAAATCACTTGAGTTAAACTAATTTATACCCACCATTATTGTTAATTAATGAGATTTTACTCTTGTCTGTAATGATTAAATGTAGTTCCCAGCACAAGCAGGCTAGAGAGAGGCCCAGACAGGCAATTAACAATCAGGATCAATTATGTGACTCTAATATCTTTGATTATGGGCAGTAGAAATGATGGCAAGTTCATAAATAGGGAGGTAGAAATGAACTTATATGATGCACCTAGCCCAGGTAGATTATTTCCTACAGGAATACCTAGGCCAAATCCAGTGTATAAAAGAGGAACATCAATTCAGGAAACTGAGAGCAAAGGTTAAATTATATAGCAATGCTAGATCCCCATAATTAATAAAAGGAATAAGAAGTTTATTCAGTGTGACAGCATCAAAGTGAGTGAGAATTTATGAAATGACACCAAAAATGTAGACTGGAGTCAAATGATCACAATAGAACATTTTAGTTTTATTCCAATTAAATTAAATTCATAATTCTGTTAAGCAAGAGACTAACATGATATGTCCTACAATTTCAATTGAACATGTTTCCTGTGTAGAAAACAAATTAGGGTAGGGAGGAGGCATGCATTTAAGCATAAAGATATGCATACCAGTTGTCTGGATGAGAGATAATGGCTTGTACTAGAATGGTGGCAAGAGAAATAAGTAAAGTTCATGGATTTGAGATATATTTTGGATATAGATTTAAAAAGTCTTATTGAAAAAAAACTAGTTGCTTTGATGAAAGATAGTGAGAGAACAGGAGGACTCTTAGCTCCCTGGCTTGCTCACTTTGAAGAGATGGTGATGGCATTGACTGAGATGAGGTCCATTGATGAGAAACAGATTTTGTAGGTTTAGTACATTTTTGACTTGATAACTGTGAGTCATCCATCAAATAGACAGTTCTATATACAAATATGGAGCTCAGTGGATAGCAGCACAAAAGAGGAAAATCATCAGTATTTGATTGTATTTAAAGTCTAGACTGAGGCTGGATGATATCACCCGTAAAGAGAGTATAGAAGAAGAAAAATAATAGAACTTCGGAAAGAAAGTTGAGAAACTCCAACATAAAAAGTTAAGGTTGAAGTTGATATAGGAGAAATAAGATGAATTGCAAAAGAGAGGAAAAGAAGCCTGGGATATAAGAAAAAATAAAAAACAGGAGTCAGTGGTGTCAGGAATAACGCAGAGTGTTTTAAGAAATTGACTTTCAGTAGTTGACATGTAATATCACTGAGAAATCAAGAGAGATGAAGACTGAGAGATATGTCCATTGGAATTGGTAATTGGATGATTTTAGTGACATTGAAAAAAGAATTTTCAGTGGCGGGGGGCGGGGGGAGTGGAATTAACATGGGCCAGAATATGAATGGGAGGTAAGGATATATATGTTACAAGTGTAGATCATTTATTTAAGACTTTTTTGTTGTGATGCTAAGCATAGTAACAAACAGTAGCTATGGGGGAAATTGCATTAAAGGAAATTTATGTTTTTAAGGATAGAGAATAACACACATTTTAAATACTGATGGGAATAATCCAATAAAAAAGAAAAGCAGTATTAACAATGCAGAAAATATGAGATGATTATAGAGGCAAAACTCTTGATAGGATAAGAGGGGATGAGATCCACAGAACCAGGGAAGAAAATGTATTTGACAAGAGCAGGGATATGTCTTCTGTTGATTAGGAGCAGCAGGAAATCCATACACCTGCAAGCAGGTAAATTCAGTGTTGTGAGAATAAGATAGTTTCCCTCTGACAAAATTTGTTGAATTCATTTAAAATAAAGCACGATTTCTAGTTTTTCAGTAAAGAACAGGAAGATAGAGATTATTAGTGAGGTATGTAAGTGTGGGTGTGGTGGGGGGAGTTGGGAGGAGTTTGAAGAAGAAAGAAGATATGAAGTTGGTTCCTTGGAATGGGAGAGAAGATTTACTAGGGAAAGATAACAGAACTACAAGTACCCTTTAAAATGTGTGGTTGGCAATTAAAGATAAAACCAACCAATCCACGTATATCATTTTATCCCACATTCTTTCCAAGGTAAAGAAGGCATAAAATTAGATCCAAACAGTGAGAATGCTTCAGGTAAGGGAACTTAGCGTGTTCACCAGTAAATATTACATTAATGGATCATGGAATCAGATAAAAATGTAGAAGGGGATGATGGCTAATGAAAAAGTAATGAAGTGAGTGGGTTGGATAAGAGGTCTGAATGTGATGGAAGAATTGTTGCAGCAAGCTGAAAGTAGAGAAATAATGATCCCATTGGGAAATATTGAAATCAGGATTTCAAACATGTGCAGTTACTAATGATAAAGGGATCCAGGGCATGGCGTTGGAAGTGGGTGGCTAAGGCTACTAAAATTAAAGATCGCAGCATGCGAGGCAGGTAAGGCAGTGATAGATTAGTATTGTCCATATCACTCCCTTAGATGTGGAAGTCATTGGGAATATAACAGTGCTGGATCCCTCAGTGAATGAGGGAGAGTGACTAGGAGGTCTCAAGAACGGTCATATGAGGGAGAGAGTTGGATGAAATGAAGGTTAAAAGAGCTGGGGTTTTGGAAGGAGGAAGGAAGAAAATGCATTGGTTTCAAAACAGCACTGGGCATGAGTACCCAACACAATACCAGTCCTGGGGTAGATGAGAAGGAAAAAGGCTGAGCAGCCTCCATTTGAGAGGTCCTGGGGGAAATGGCTCACTCTAGTTTTAGTTAAGACAAAAAGAAGAAACAAAGGTTTGGAAGAACCAGGATGTGGGAGTCTGTGATGGTCACAGATGGAGTATTTCAGGAAGCGCAGGAAAAGGGTGTGGGAGGGAGTGAAGGCCTGAAGGATTGTTGGATACAAAGACAATGATGGCAGCATTAGATTAAGAAAACTCAAGTCAGTGCACAACCCAAGGTTTGAGATTCTTGTGCCACCACAGGAGAAATCAAGAGGTAATATCCAGTGGTGTTAGTTCTGATGGGCGCTTAGAAGATGAAGAGAAATCAAGTACAGGTAATCCATGATGCTGAGGACCTGGCTGCTGCTATCTCCAGGAGTTCTGGATATTGAAGATCTCCAATTTTAGATTACATATGGCAGAATTAACAATGGTGAGTCAAGCATATCACTGGGAAACAAATGAGTGTTAAAAATATTTTCTTTTACATGTCACCCTTTATGAAAAATGTTAAACCCATTCCCATCTTTCATAGGACAGAGATAATTTGTGGTTTTTGGGTTTTTTTTAACAGTATTTTTAAAATATATTTTTATTAATTTCAGAGAGGAGGGGAGAGGGAGAGGGGAAGAGAGAAACATCAATGATGAGAGAGAATTGTTGATTTATCAGCTGCCTCCTGCACACCCCCAACTGGGGATCTAGCCAGCAACCCAGGCATGTGCCCTGAAGGGAAATAGAACCGTGACCTCCTGGCTCAAAGGTCAATGCTCAACCTCTGAGCCACACCAGCTGGGCTAGAGATAATTTGTTTCAATTTAGTCAAGATTTAGACCCTGCTTTATATTTTTATCTTAATTTGTTTTCTTTTTCCAAATGACACCACCTGTGACAAACTTTTCTCCTCAAAAAAATCTAATGGAGAAATGGTATTCTCCTCACTCCTCTTTTATTAAGTCACCCTGAAAGGTGATTTAATACATCGATGCCATGCCAGTTATGTAGGCTTGAAATTGGCTCTCTCTACAATTTCATGGGTAATGCCCTCCCAAGACTATTGATTCCTTTCTGGAAATTTAAATCTCTGAACAGCAATGGACGTTGCTAGGAAGAACTGCACAGTCAGTAATCATTGCATCTTCTAGTCATAGCTCGGGCTCCTCTTTCACTCTAATGCAGATATCTTTTTACTCATCTGATATTAGATCAGACATCCTACCTCAAAAACTGTACATCTTCCCTTTGGTGGCACAGAACACAGGTTAAAAAAAAGAAACAATTTCATTGAGGCTGTGACTTAAAAGCAGCAAGGAATTTTATGACAAATGGTTGACTCACATGAATTCTCCAGAAAAGTACACATTTCTACTCAGCAATATCTCTTTTCTTTATTTCAGTATAGGATGGAATGTCTCTTCATCTCAATCAGCAACAAACAGAAACCGACAGCAAATCATGAAGATGGTGACATTTGAACTGGGTGTTAAAACATGAAAAGCAGTTCTGAGAATATAAGGGAGGGGTGACTCAGTATTTGCAAACTTAGGGGTGCCTGAAAAAAAGAAAAAAACAATGACATATTTAAGAATGAACAATAGTTCAGTGAGGGGTGTGTGTGTGTGTGGGGGGGAAGATAGGAGTTATCACACACACAAAAAAGTAAATTGTCATATGTCAATTCTAACAAGACAACTGGATTGAATTTTTAAAACACTAGTTCATTATTTAATTGTATTGGCAAGTTGATTGAATCAGAATGATAAAACTAGTTGAGAATGAGGACATAAACATAGTTGCACTAAGTCATATTATGACTCCTCTACTTCGCATTAATCTCTTTATTTAAGGGACATTGTGCCTCTTTTCAGCTTTTGGCAATTTGTACTAATACTCTGTGGACTTAGTCTCTAAGTGTTAAAATTAGGTATCTGAGCTGGGTCGAACTCTACAGTCTATGCAACAGTTTTTACTGAATTAAGTAGTCAGCTAACATAGACACACAAATGGGTGTGTGTGTACACCCACCCACACATTATTAACTATACATATTAGTATATAGTTAATCAGGCCAGTTATGTAGCCTATTTTTTTAGTAAAATTCCTCTAGTTGAATTTACATATGTCATTATTTGAGATAATGGGTAATACAATTAGAACAAGTTTTATATAACAAATGCCAAATACTATAATTTTAATTTTCATACGTTTGTAAAATTTCTACATTGATTCTTTACCATACAGGTGAAAATCCTAACTTAGACTCACTGATATGTATTTTAGGGTGCCACTAAAAACCACAAAACATGTTTATATTTGCTTTCTTCTTATACAGGTATTTTTTAGTATATGAAAAATTAGTGATTCTATATTTTAAGATATTTGAGCCCTAAATTTCATCTTGAAATAGCAAAGATTTCTTTAGATTGAGGAGATATAGTTAAACAGTAGTGATTTTTTTCTCTCTCAGAATGTGAATAAAACATTTGCCTGAAACTCTCTCAGGAATTCTAAACATTCTCTCTTTCCTATGAGTAAGTGACATACTAATCTGGCCTTAAAATAATTTGTGGAATATAATGAACAACATAAACTGATGAACAAAAACAGATCCAGAGACAGAGAAGCATCGATCTGACTGTCAAACCTCAGAGGGAAGGTGGGGCGGGAGGGTAAGGGGGAGAGATCAATCAAAGGACTTGTATGCATGCATATAAGCCTAATCAATGGACACAGACACCAGGAGGGTGAGGGCATGAGTCGGGGGGCGGGGGACGGGCAATGGTGGGATAAGGACACATATGTAATACCTTAATCAATAAAGAAAAATCTACACTAATAAAAGAGAAACATGGTAATTAGCGTATGACTGCTACCCTTTTCATTGGCTAATCAGTGAGTATATGCAAATTAACTGTCAGCCAAGATGGCGGCCGGCAGCCAGGCACTGAAGCGAGCATGAGGCTTGCTTGCTGCAGACTCCAACGTTCCCCGCCTCACTTGCCGGCCTCTCAGTTGCAACTCTAAGCAACTATGTACTATGTTGCAAATAAGAAGCTAAACAAAACACCAGAAACCAGCTGGACTGAAAGCCAGTGGACCGCAACTTTGTATCGATGTTTTCAGCAGTGAGGCCTCAGAGCTAAAGCTGGCCCAGAATAAAAAAAAAAAAAAAAAAAAAAAAAAGAACAAGGAGCGGTTGGAAGCTTCAGTCACTCGCTTCCGGAAAACAGCCCTCAGCCCCTCACCCAGACTGGCCAGGCACCCCAGTGGGGACCCCCACCCTGATCCAGGACACCCTTCAGGGCAAACCAGCCAGCCCCCACCTGTGCACCAGGCCTCTATCCTATATAGTAAAAGGGTAATATGCCTCCCGGCACCGGGATCAGCGGAGCAGCGAGGCTCCCAGCACCGGGATCAGCGTGACAGGGGGCAGCGCCCAAACCCCCTGATCGCCCTGCAGCTCTGTGAGTGACAGGGGGCGGGGCCACAACCTCCCTATCCGCCCTCCTCTGTTCATGACAGGGGAAGGCGCCCCAACCCCCTGATCAGCCCTGCTCTGTGCCTGATACGGGGGAGCTCCCCAATCCCCTGATTGCCCTGCGGCTCTGTGTTTGACAGGGTGCAGCACACCAACCCCCTGATCGGCCCTGCTCTGTGGGTGATAGAGGGTGGCGCCCCAACCCCCCTCCATGGGCCTTGCTCTGTGTGTGACAGGGTAGAGCCATAACCTCCCCATTGGCCCTGCCCTGAGTGTGACAGGGTGCAGCGCCCCAACCCCCTGATCCGCCCTGCTCTGTGTGTGACAGGGGGCGGTGCCCCAGCTCCCCTATCGGCCCTACTCTGTGAGTGACAGGGGGGAGCTCCTCAACCCCCTGATTGGCCCTGCTCTGTGCGTGACAGGGGGAGCTCCCCAACCCCCTGATCGACCCTGCTCTGTGTGTGACAGGGTACGGAGCCCCAACCCCCCTGATGGGCCCTGCTCTGTGCGTGACAGGGGGTGGCACCGCAACCTCCCCATCGACCCTGCCTTGAGTGTGACAGGGGGCGGTGCCCCAAGCCCCGAATCGGCCCTATCCTGAGCGTGACTGAGGGTGGCATCGCAACCTCCCGATCGGCCCTGCTCTGTGCATGACGGGGCGGCGCCCCAACTCCCCAATCAGCCCTGCTCTGAGCCTGACCAGGGGCTGCACTTAGGGATTGGGCCTGCCCTCTGCACTGGAGCAGGCCTAAGCCAGCAGTGCTATCTCTGAGGGTCCAGACTGCGAGAGGGCAAGCCGGGTTGGGGAACCCCC
>NW_005871201.1:766012-847737 GCF_000147115.1 Myotis lucifugus | reverse complement strand
CCCCCCCCCGAGTGCACAAATTTTGTGCACGGGCCTTAGTATATATATATGTGGTCTCTAATGTGCTCAGAGAGCACATCCAGAAAGCAGGGATGTGCTGGATTTGAGAATCAACAGGAAATGTGAGATAGGAAGGCAGATGTACCTGAAGGCTATAGTGTGAATGGGTTTGTGACAAGTGATGGTGAGAAGCTGAGGCCTCATGCCAACAAAACTGACAACCTAGACCCAAGGTTAGGACCTGGGGCAAGGATGGAATTTAGTGCCATCCTGTGTTCATCACTCCCAACACCCTTAATGCCCTAGGCCACAGGGAGCAGAGCAGAGGAGTGCAGCTCCCCGCCTGGTTCCCTATCCTCACACTACCTCAACCCATAACACCTCTCCTTAAGAACTCCTCCTAGATGGTTTAACCTGCTCCTACACTCCTGATTACATTCTATCCTTCACGCAGCTCCTTAACCTTTTCTAGTGCTCAGGACTCCCTCCTCCTAGGCAGCGGTTCTCAACCTGTGGGTCGTGAACAATGAAAATACATTCTGCATATCAGATATTTACACTATGATTCATAACAGTAGCAACATTACAGTTATGAAGTAGCAACAAAAATAATTTTATGGTTGGGGGTCACCACAACATGAGGAACTGTATTAAAGAGTCGCAGCATTAGGAAGGTTGAGAACCACTGTTAGGAATTACAGATTAGACCAGTAAGTTAAATATATATATTCAATGTCATTTTGTTATAACATTGATTAGATGCCGTAGGAATTTAACTCTTGTTCATATCAATTGGCCTACGGTAAAATTGGTTTTGCTATACATCCTTTTGCTGCAGTTCCAAGAACCTATCAATGATATTAAGTAAGGGCTTACTGTATATTGAATGAAACTGTTTTCTCAAACAGGTAAGCAGAAAACTTAACATTCACTGAAAGATATTAAGTCTCCAAGCAAAGTCTAGGAGATAGAGTTTCTACATTATCCACGTCATTGGTTCTTAACCCCGTTGAGAGTTTACTGACAGTAAGGACTTTCTTTCCCTAGAATACAAGTGTGCATGTGAATACACACCATTGTGTATACAATCTCTGAAAAATTTTAGGTCACGTCATAGAGTCTTTTTAGCCCCATAGCAATTCACTAACCCTGGATTAAGAACCTTTGGTCTACATCAGTTTCTTAATCTTGATACAACTGAAATGTTGGACCAGATAATTCTTTGACAGGCTGTCCTATGCATTGTATGAGGTTTAACAGAATCCTTGGCCCCTACCCAGTAGCATTCCCTCCAGTTGTGACAACCAAAACGTCTCCAGATATTGTGAAATTTCCCCTGGGAGGTAAAGTCACTCCATTTCAGAACCATTTGTCATAGAGGGATGATCTTTCCCTCCAGTCAATTTATGTAATCAATTGGTAGAAGCTACTTCACTGCCAAGAGCAGTGTGAAATTAAGTTAATAAGAAAAATAGTCACTGCTAGGCTGACACTGTACAGAAAGTATGTACTTGTATGCTTGTTTGTTTGTTCATTGTTTTATCTTCACCAAAGAAAAGAGTGCACGCCACTCTGTGAGTGTCCAGAAAATATTTGCTTGTGTGTTTGTTTGTAGTTGCTTGTCTTCAAGCCATTCACATTCAGTGGGTGAAACACATCTAATCAAAATCATTATTGCCCAAATCCTTCCTTTAATGGGGAGGTTGGGGGGGGTGCTGGAGTAACTCAGATATTTATGTCCATAACAATACTGTACTACATGGATAATGAAGAGTTATATGAACATAGAGACCACTATTCAGTCTGCTCAAGTCTGGGAACCTATTTATTGGCCTATTGTGGTGTGTGTGTGTGTGTGTGTGTGTGTGTGTGTGTGTGCACCCATGTGTGTGTAGTGGGTAGATGAGGAGACAAATGTGTCAAATGTCCCCCTTTAAAACAAAGTCTAAACACATTTAAAGATATTTTTGTAATAATACCATAAATTATTATATTTAAGTTTCAAACCTAAATTAAAACAGGACTACAGAAATATTTACATATGACTCTTAATAATAATTTTCCTTTTGACATATCATATCAGTAGAATTCTGTAACATTTTAATTTCCAGGAAGTTAATGTTATTATGCAGCATTGCCTAGGTTTGAAGAATAGTAGGACATTTAACATTGTACAATTATCTGTTATGTAGTAATTTGAGTCCACAGGGATGGCTGTTGCTCTAGACCATCACTGACCAATAAAACTTTCTGTAGTGATGGAAAGGCTTTATCTCTAAACTGTTCAATACAGTAGCTATTAAGCACTTGGAATATGGCTAGTGCAACTAAAGAATTGAATTTTAAATGTTATTTAATTTCAGTTAATTTAATTTTAAGTGGCCACATGTGTTTAGTGGACACCTCTAAGTGGTGAATATGTACCCATTGAACAATTTCATTTAGTCTGATCTGATATAATGTGAGGGAGTGGGATGACTTATGTGATGAAAAAAAGAAAGCTAGAACACAAACGTGCTAAGAGAAGAAAGAGTGGTGAAAAACAAAGGAAATAATTTCAGAAAAATACATAAACTATTCCATGGCTTTTAGAGCCTTTCCTGATTAAAAAAAAATCATTCTTTTTTTTTTATTATTGATTTTTTACAGGAGGAAGAGAGAGAGATAGAGAGCCAGAAACATCGATGATGAGAGAAACATCGATCAGCTGCCCCCCGCACATCTCCCACCAGGGATGTGCCCGCAACCCAGGCACATGCCCTCGACTGGAATCGAACCCGGGACCCCTCAGTCTGCAGGCTGACGCTCCATCCACTGAGCCAAACCGGTTTCGGCAAAAAATATCATTCTTATAATTTGGCTTACAGCATGGAATTCCTCACTTTCTTTCTGATTTGGGGATGATTACTAGTAGACTATAGCCGCTACCCTAGTAACAACAATTTAATGCCTGGCCTCCACACAAGAAGGACTGTCCCAAGTCACACATGGAACCCCAGAAAAGAAAGCATTTACAATTATTGGGGTCCCCAGATGACAACTCCATTAGTTGGGGGGGGCACAAGATGACAGTGCCTACAACATGGCCTTCTGGATGGCTGGCAAGCTTAGGGTTCTTAGTTCAGTTTGAAACATCATGTCTAGTCCTTATTCTTAGAAGGATTACCTGAGGGCCAAGTAGGTTCAACATGCCCAAACCCCCAGCCTGGGGACATTCATCTATACCACAGAATGACGGAGCATCTGCTACAGGAATGGGGAGGAAGACATCTGGAGGTGACAGGGGTTTTGCATGGGAAGTCCAGGAGCTGGAGCCATTCCCAGCAGTTTCCAACAGACCATTCAGTAAGGTCAAGGGGAATGGTACAAAACTGTGATCATAGTCATCTGGCAGGAGATGAAAGACAAGATCATTCTTATCACCCCTCATCCATCCACCTGGAGTCTAAGTTATTCCATCTCCTGGTGAAGGGGGATGTGGCTCTTCCCACCCCACCAAATCATTGTGTCCCATTCTATTTCATTCCTCCCAGTCATCTTCTATTTGCACCTAGAGTTTTCATCCAGAGTGGTCAAGCGCAAGAAGAACAGGAGCACTTGCCAGAATCCTATTAGTCTCCCACTTAGGCTCATGTAGAGGGACTGGATGAGCAATGTACTCAACCAAGTGATCATTGCCCTTATGGTCTAGGACCAGGTCAATCCAGCAATAGGGTTCAGCAACCTTTTGGTGCAAGGGACACCACTCAACCAACTGAGGCATACCAGCTGAGGCACCAAAATTTCATATATTTATATTTCAGAGAGGAAGGTAGAGGGAGAGAGAGACAGAAACATTAATGATGAGAGAAAATCATTGATCTGCTGCCTCCTTCACACTCTCTACTGGGGATTGAGCCTGAAATCCGGGCATGTGCCCTAAATGGGAATCAAACCCAGGACCTCCTGGTTCATAGGTCGACGTTCAACCACTGAGCCACACTGACCGGGCCCAAAGGTTCTTTTTATACTTAGATGTTAATTAATCATTAAAGTCTTGAATACTAAGTAAAATACTGGAATTTTCTATATTACAAGAGGCTTTTCCTTAAGTAATTATGATATTTCACATTTTTTCTCCAATGTAATTGACAGTGATTTGGGCTCTGAAGCAACCCCTCTCTAAGTTCTTGGATTTCCCTCATAAGAGGTCACACTGGATATACAAAATGACACACACAAAGTGAGATGAAGTGCTACCCAGTAGAGAGATGAGTAGGCGTGAATTCTGATATTCAGCTGTGAAATTCTGAAATGCTGCATTCAGAAAATTAAAGTCGTCAAAGTTCACCAGAACTTTCTGATCACTCCCTTTCCAGGGCATTTCTTTGTCCCAAGGGGAACCCTATCAAGGGTAATACTGGATGGAAATACTGGGGAAATGGCAAATGCTTCTGAACTCCGGGGCTTTTATTAAGCTTGGTGTCACCTCAGCATCAACACTGGTATCACATGATTCTCCGGGAATTACGAAGACCAGCTGTTCCCTCCCTATTGTTACCATTCAAGAGCAGGAGATCAAGTCCAAAGCAGGATTTTCTTCCAATGGTTTCAACATTACAGGCATATGAGTGTAAAGCACTTGTAAATTGTGAGACACGTAGAGTGTTATATAAACCCTGTACTAGTATGTACAGTTCAAAGAATACACATAAAATGAACTCTCATGCAATCACCACCCATATTAAGATATAGACCATTTCCAGCCACCAGCCCCACTGGGTGCCCTTCTCTGACCACAATTCCATCCTTTCCCCAGCATTAACCATGGTTCATATTTTCCCATTGTCTTTAAATTTTTACCACCCACACATGGATCTTATAACAAGATAGTTTAGTTTTTATTGGTTTTGAACTTTTAAAACCACCCTATGCATGTTTTTCCATTCTTCTCTGTTTACCTGTAGATTTCCATTTTTGGTATGTAAAGGAGTACCTGGTATTGGACTTGTTCTCCTATAGTAAACAACTAGAAAACCACACAAAATATACAAAACAACTGCTTCCAGGCATTCTACAACAGGGCATCCGGGACTGTTACCCCTGGCAGAAGGCCAGCACACAGAGTGAGCCCTATAATTGCCTGTAGGTGCTTTCTTGGCTGTGAGAAAGTAGAGAAAATCCAAGCACATCAAGCTAGTCTCACTGATTTAACAGTCAGAGATCAGTAAGTCTAAGGCAATGAAGGTTTGTAGTGCAGAAGGCCAGAAAGGAGAGCACTCAGCAGAGAGAGAGTTCTAGAAACCTGCATTGCCCATTTTGAGTCTATATCTGTATACTAAGCTGTGTTTGTCTGTGTGGAACCTTTGTGAGGTCAAAGAAAGAATAATTACCTGGTGGCTATAGGCTAAATAATCCCAATACCTAACACTGGCTCTGAGACAGTTGTGATCTAACCAGCCAGAGTGAAACAAACTTTGGTTTGTGTAAACATACAGGTTACATAATAGTCATCCATGTAGGGTCTAGCTTTAGTGGTAGAACTAAACTAGTTTTAGAGTAAAGACTATTCCAGACACCCTTGCTTCTTGCAAAGTTTAAAAGCAAGCTTCAAAAGACTCAAGCTTATCTACAACTTACTTGATTGCCTGTCAAAACAAACTTTAATACTCTTTAAAGGAAAACAAGAAAATCCAGAGACTCAACAATATAGCAGTCATAATGTTAAGATCCCAGAAAATATGACCATGCATGTGTAAAAATATTTCCTATAAATAGTGGAAGTATCAGTCAAAAGAAAGATTCAAAAATATTAGAGATCATGGAATTGGCTGAAAATGTCTTTCAAACAGCTATTTTATATGTGTCTAAATATTTGAAGAAAAACTTGGACATAATGAAGAGATAAATGGGGAGATATTTTTTAACATGGTATGAACTACCCAGACATAAAAAAATTGAAAGAAAAATAGACATAGACATATCCACAATTATAGTTTAATATTTTATACTCCTCTCTCAGGAAAATAAAGAGATGCGGAAATTAGTAAGAAAATTGAGCAATACTATTAATAAATTGTCCTAAGTGAGATTTGTGGAATACTACATACAGCAATTTTGAGAAAAACACATACCCTTTTCAAGAGCATATGGAAAATTCACCAATATAGACTATACAGTAGAGCATAACAAGTTTCAATATATTTAAAAATTGAAACAATACAGAGTATGTTCTCTTACAATTAATCTATTCAGAAATAATAAAAGAAATCAGAAAATCCTAAAATGTTTTGAAATTAAAAATACACTTCTGAATAATCCATAGGTCAAAAAAATCACAAAGAATTATAAAATATTTTAATTCAATTGTAATGGAAGAAAGATAAAAATTTAAGGGGTGCAGCTAAAGTGGTATTTGAGTAAATTTTATAGATTAAAATGCATATATTGAAACATTTAAAAATTAAAAGCACTTACTTAAGCTTCTAACTTAAGAAACTGAAGAAAAATTTAAATCCAAAGTGAGTAGAAAGAACAAAATGATAAAAGTACAAATTTAAAACATATTAAATAAATGAATAAAAAAGAAAATCAATGAGCCCAGTGGTTGAGCATTGAGCCATGAACCAAGAAGTCCCTGGCTTGATTCTGGATCAGAACACATGCCCAGGTTTTGAGCTGGATCCCCAGTTGGGGGTGTGCAGAGGCAGCCAATATCTCTCTCTCTCTCTCTTTCTCTCTCATTGATGTTTCTATCTCCCCATCATTCTCCCTTCCTTTCTCTCTAAAATCAATAAAAACATATTTTTAAAAAATCAATGAAACAAAAGCTGATTTTTTTAAAAAATTAGAACAAATGTAGAGAAATTTTGCTATATTTTTAAGGACATACCATGAAGGTACAGGAATCAAGACAGAGACTCAACAATGTAGCAGTCACAGGATAGACATATAGGTCAATGAAACAGAAGAGAAAAATTGAGAAACAGACCTTTAAATATACTGTCAAGATATTTTTGACAAAGGTGCTTAAAATTATAGTTCTAAGTTTGAAGGATAATATTTTTAACAAATGATACTGAAATAATTGGATATCCATAGGCTAAAAATAATGAAATTCAACCCTACATCATACCATATACAAAGTTAACCTAAAAATTGATTATATATTTAAATGGTGAAGTTGAAACTATAAAACTTCTAGACATAAACATAATAGAAAATCTTTGTGACTTTGGAGTTTATTTTTTAATTTTTTTTAGAGAGAGTGGAAGGGAGTGAGGAGACAGAGAGAAACATCAATGTGAGAGACACACATTGATTGGTTGCCTCCCGCACATGCCCTGACCAGCTCCAGGGAGGGATCGAGCTTGCCAGCTAGATACATACCCTTGACCGGAATCGAACCTGTGACCCTTCAGTCTGAGGGCCAATGCTCTATCTACTGAGCCAAACCAGCTAGAGCAGAGTAGGTACATACTTTTTAATAGGACACCAAAAGCATTAAGATTTTTAAAAAATATAAATTATACTTTATTTCTATTAAAAGTTCTCTTTGAAAGACCATTACAAAATTAAATAGCATCATAAACTGTATTAAATTATTCACAATTCATAAATCTTATGATGTGTAAAGAATTTCTAACTAAATAATAATGTGACTAACCCAATTAAAAGGGCAAATTGTTTTCATAGATACTTCTCTATAGAATATATATATGAAAAAATGACCAATATTATTATTCATGAGGATACATAAATTTAAACCAGAATGAATTACCACTGCACACCTACTAGAATGACTAAAATGTTAAAGACTGAACATACCAAGTGTCAGGGAGCATGTGGAGCTATTTAAACTTTTATATATGCTTTCTGGGAAATGGGAAGTGGTGTAACCACTCTGGAAAACCATCTAGTAGCTTCTTGGATAGTGTAAAATGTACTTTTCGTGTGGCCCAGCAATTCCTCTCAAAGGTCTTTACTCCATGAAGGAAAATATATGCATACAGAAAGAAGTGCGCACTCAGAAGGGCTACATTTATAACGGCTCACAGCTAATGAAGACCAGCAAGAGAGTCTGTAGCAAGTTGTGCAATTGTCATGCAATGAAATTAGTACTTAGCAGTACAAATGGGATCAACTACTGAATTGCATGGCAGGGATGAGGCTCAAAACATTATACTGAATAGAAGAAGCCAGACACAAAGGAAAACAAACTGGGTGATTTCATTTCATGACGTCTAGGAGAGTTAAATATAACCAACAGATCCGTGTTTGTCTGACGTCAGGGATAAAGGAGTGGGGCTGAATGAAAAGAGAAATAAAGGAAACTTTTTGAGATGATGGACATGTGCTCTTTATTTATCAGGGTGGTGTTTATAAAGGTACATATTTTCTAAAACTCATGGAGGTGTGTACAATGTAGATATACCTTATTTTATGAATTTTATGCCTAAAAATGAATGTAGAATTTTTTTAAATGTTCTAATAATAAATTAAGCAATTAACAACCCAGAAACTTTTTTTCAAGTTTTATTTAATCAGAAATAAATATGACCTAATATGTTCCCTGTGATAAATAAGATGAAATTGCAAAGGAACTCACATTTACCCAGTAAATGTGCTCTTTGGCCAGATGTCTCACTTTTTAGGCATTTAGACTTTCCAGTCCCTATATTGTTATTTTGCAACTTGCTTCTTTGTGTTAATGAAGCTATTTTAAGATAAGCCACTGGCCAGCAGCTGTCTATTTCTTTCAGGATGGTGACAGGGGAAATAAACATTTCCCCTTCTTCCCCTGCTAATGCCAGGCCACACCGGCGAGCCCTTTGGTTGCTGTCATAGGTAGCAGCCTGTCTCTTCCAGTGCTAAGAATGCATTAATCCATCTGATAAAGGGCCGTTTCAGGAAGGTGAGCACGGCTCAGGGCTCTTTAATCTGTCAAGTCCTATTTTCTTTTACCTTTGAAATGTTCCAGAATCCTCTTTCCAATCTGTCATAGGCAAGTTTAACATCCCACTCCATAGTTTACATTAACTTTTAACAATATTATTGGCAGACATAGGCCGATTTACAAAGAAGGCAGCCTTGTGTTAATTTCTGTATTGTTAGGATCTGAATTGTGTTATAAATTTACTTTTCAGTCTTAATGGAAACTATGCTCACATATAGGTTATATTTCTAGGTTGCAGAGAGAAGAAAACAAAATATTTTGTGGTAAATAAACAAAACTCTGTTTATATTATTTCCTACTTGAAAACAACTTATAAGTTATTTAATTATTAGATAGAAATTTATTAGATGGAACACTTGTCAAAATGTGGTAAATACCACCATGCAATGAATGATTCCTCCCAATATAGTTGGAAATCATAATTTGCTAAACGTTTATCATCTTCAAACCACAATTTGCATGTTTTAGTATATGGACTAGAGGTTTTCTCCCTTGAATCCCTGTGATATAAAAACAAGAGAAATTTATGTGCAGCTAATGTAATTGTTTTAGTGAATTACATAATTTTAAGTCTTCTCTAGCTATTTCCCATTAGATAGGCCTCCAGTGAGAATTTTATTGCAGCTTCCCTGGCAGCTTATCAAACTCTGTATAATAGAATTAGCTACTCCGATGGGGACATGTTACTGGAAATGGCAATATTTTAAACTTGTGCTTAGAGGATATTTACCAGTAAATATTACTATTTACAACTGAAAATGTTTCATTTTAACAGATTATGGTTTCTTTCTTCCTCTCTAACCACAATTTTCCTCCTCTATATACCAAATAGTTACTATTAGGGATGTGATTCTCACGATCAACTCTTAATTACCCATGGGAATGGGAATACAACTAAGAACATTTATATGTCCAAAGTACTAGCCTTGAAGAAGTCTTGGACTGTGTCAACCAATCAATAAGCAGGTGTGTTCAACATTAACTATGCGCCCCACACTCTGTTAATCTGACATGGTAGATATTATATTATGACAAGGAAATATAACATCTGTCTTCAAGTATTCCCCCCCACCCCAGAAATAAAGGAAACATATACACATAGAGCAGAGAATAGTAAACTATAGATTACATCACGGACAAAAAGTTATATTAGCTGTAAATGTCATACATTTTGTCTAGCTGTTGAAAAAGAAAGAGAGAATGAAAGTAATCATAACAGAAAATCTGGCATGTATTTAGTTATATCTATTCTCCAGGTCTCATTGGTAGGAACTTTTATCCTACATAATACTAACAGTGATATATAAGGTCGGTATTACGTCCATTAGCAAGATGGAGAAACTGAAACTTAGAGAGGTTAAGATGCTTGTCTAGAATTCACAATGCTAAATCCAGTTTTAGATTTCAATGGATATTATTGGCATTGATGCTTTTAAGACATTTAGCTAAGAAAAAAGGCAGGTTGTGTTTCAATGTTGGTTTACTCACCATTTACAAAAGAAATGCTAAATGATACATATAATCTATATATATAAAAGCCTAAGCAACCCTTACGACTGAACAACTGGAACAACCAGAACGACCAGTCAACCGGTCACTATGACACGCTCTGGTCACGAGGGGGCAGACACTTAACTCAGGAGCTGCCC
The DNA here is from genome assembly GCF_000147115.1 of Myotis lucifugus. Taxonomy (NCBI): domain Eukaryota; kingdom Metazoa; phylum Chordata; class Mammalia; order Chiroptera; family Vespertilionidae; genus Myotis; species Myotis lucifugus. Next base: position 837,153 of record NW_005871201.1, on the reverse strand, counting down.
CCTGGTGGTCAGTGCACTCCTGCAGTGGGAGCACCGCTCAGTCAGAAGCCGGGCTCATGGCTAGTGAGTGCAATAGGGCCGGGATGAGCGATAGCAGAGCTGCACCCAGCCCCGACTGGGGCTCCTCCCCAACCGCCTGTTGCTTCAAGCACTGCTACATTCCCTGAGGGGTCCCGGATTGCGAGAGGGTGCAGGCCAGGCTAAGGGACCACACCCATGCATGAATCCGTGCATCAGGCCTCTAGTTATATCTATCTATATATAAAAGCCCAGCAACCAGAACGGTGGAACGACCAGAACCACCGGAACAACCAGTGGCTATGATGCACACTGTGGCAGCCAACAGGCCTGATCTGGGTCCAATCGGTGCCTACCCCCAGCCAGCCCAGCCCCCGACTGGCCCCCCAACCCCAATTGGGGGTGGGGCCGGCTGGCCAACCTCCTGTGGCCCCTCATGCCCCTGCCGGCCTGGCCCAATGGGCCCCCATCAGGGCAGGCTGGACAGACCCCACCCATGCATGAATTCATGCACCGGGCCTCTAGTATAATTATAATGTAGAAAGATCTATAGAGCTGTATATTAATAAGGCTGTTCTTATTAATACAAGATCTAAGGTACAGTTAGGATGAAAAAGTGAATAGAAAGAATAATAAAATTTTATTCCCTCTCCACCCAAAGATGTTTAACCATCAACCAGTGGGCTGTTATCAGATCCAGTGCAATATAGACTGTGGATTTGTCCCATGAGAGTAAACTGCTCATGCTGGGTGCTCAAATGTTATAACCAAAAGTAGAATTCTCACGGCTGAGAACAGACATTGGTTTTCTGACCAGGATGTATTACATTTCTTTTCTAAATTATAATCATGATTTTTCACAAGGCATTCTTCTAAGAATAACAGTTTACCTGTAAAGTTGATGCATGGTTGTCAATATAATTTACATAAGTGCCTCTGATTGGGCTACAAATTATTTTTCCCTTTGAAATTGCAAAGTGGATTTAATTCCTTTTTTGAATGTGTTTTCATAAATAGCAATCAATGTATGAAATTTCCATCAACATGGAAACACATATATCTATTTCATTAAAACTATCTTAGAGACATTATTCTCAGATTTCAAAAACAGATTTGACCTTTTCTTACTATGAACAACTTAAGATTTTAGATTGAAAAGATATTTGCATTTGAAAATATAAATTACCTTTCAAAGATCTACATCTATCTTTTGAAATCTATACTTTGTGCTCTGTTTCAGCCTCTCTTCTTTACTTTCTAAAAACTATAAAAAGGAGAAATATGTAGCACTTAAAAAATAAAAGACATAAATAGAAGTCAGTAAAAGCATTGACATAATTGTTATCATTAGAAATAAAGGACATTGAAATCATCATTTCAGCCAAATACTTTGGGGAAAAGGTAGCAGAAGGTCAATGAAATTTCTGAAAGTAAAGATGCTAGAAGTATTTTCAATATTGTTTTCCAAATTTTACTCTTTGAAAAAATTGTTCCTTGAGGCTGACCTCCAAAAGCAAGATTCTACACCCAAACATTTATTACTCTTGTTCAGCAAACATAGGGCTGAGGATGGAAGTCTATTTGCAAAGAAAGACATTTGATGAGACCACTAACATTTGTAAATCAAAAATTCTCTCCCAGATTTCAAATGGACCATATAAAAGTTCTGACCTAAAATTAAAGCAAGTGTACAGTCCTAAAAAATAAGAGATGAAATAAAATCATAGTAGCCAAGATTTTTATATAGTCAGTGAGTTTAAAATATTTCCAGATCGTTTTTCCCCCACATCGTAATTATCTAAATTCCCATCATGAATATTCAAGAATATTCTTAGTTTTATCCAACTGTCTTTTTTATTCTAGCATAATTATTTAACCCAGCAGTTATGCTTTTACTTGAACGTGTAGCTTATTATGCACAATTTCCCAATTCCACTTATTTGTGCACCAGGATAGACTAGTAAACTCTGGAATTGCTTCTTTTACCTATAATCACTGTATAATAGGAACACAGTTTTGAAATGACAGATTTATTTTGTTTTGCTACTTACTAATAGACAGGAAATATAGGATCGGCACATAAGAAAATTATATCAGTAGAGTCAAATAGCAGGCAGTTAAATTCATGTGGTGCTCACATTTCCCTGCCTGGTTCCCAGGCGTACCACTCCCTCACTCCCTGCCCCTGCTCCAGGCTGGGCTAACTGTCATTGGGTAGGAGTTCCAGTCCTCAAAGGGATCTTTACTGTCTCTGATAGCTTCATCCTCCCAACCCAACATGCTGTCACCAGTTTTCACACACTGTAAGTCTTAGGGGTAAATAGCTCTGTTCCGTGAAAATCAGAGGCATGATTCATGGAGTGGAAAGACCTCTTCCTAAGCTGGAATTTGCAGGATTCCAGCTACAGGGCCTTACTGGGAACTAAAGAGAAATCTCAATCTGACAGGACACGTGACTTAAGCTGCAAAAAGTACTTCAGTGAATGAATCGAGATGGCTGGGTAACTGCGCTGTAAATCAATCAAGAAGTCCAGATGACATTCTAAACCACAGACATAATGCTCTTGTGGAGAAGCAATGCTGTGGTTTACAGAAACATTCGGAGCCTTCGAGAGAGCTCAGGGTGGAAATCCAGCCCTCATCATCCAGTGCTATTTATAAAGGGGGCGAAGAGGATTGGTTTTGCTGTTCTTATGGTTACAATTGTCAGCATGAGACAGCAGTTTAAAAATGCTTCTCAAGAAATTAAAAAACAAACAAACTCTCATGAATGGCTGGGCTGCACATGCCCGGGGGCGCTTCAATATTGTGGCATTGGGCTTCCAATCACCAGGTTAGTTCTACTATCATGTCACTCAGAGATGTGATACCCTTCCCTTTCAGGAAAGTAGGATTGGCCAGCTGACAATCTCATGGAAGATCACACCAGGGAGATGCCCAGAACTACATGTTTCTCCAAATGACAGCAAAGCGAAGTGCAAAGAAAATCGTCTACTAACAAACAGTAAACCTCCTTTTTCTACATATTTCCTTCCTCTCAGTCTCTTCTGTTTAAATGTCAAATTTCCATATTTTGCTTTTGCCCAGAACGAGTCTATCCCTTAACTCCTTCCTATTTTTGTGCAGCTCAATTTATAAGATAAAGGAAAAAATGTGTATGTGTTTATTTTTACATATCCTGCCCTTCTCCAGAAAAAAAAAAAGAATGTTAAGAAGCTTCTATGAGTTAAGTTCATAAAAATTATACAAGATTGCATAAATGAAGTGAGAAATTTAAAAAAAATTGCCATAAGAGTCAAAAAGTTGGGCCAGTGACAAGGCTAAGATGCCCCTTCCCTAATGAAGGTCACCTCACAAACTTTCAACCTACTTTTAGTCAATGTGAAGAGAGAAAATTGATGAACTCATTCTTGTAATTCATAATATCACAACCACGTAGGGCAAATAATGATAGCAAAGATCTGATGTAGTAATATCACATAAATGATGTAAATTATAAAATGCCAGGTGTTATTCCAAGCATTACATAACTAATTTTAATCCCCAGACTAACCCTATTAAGTAAGTATTATAGTTACCCCCATTTTACAGATGATGAAAATGAGGCAAAGAGATTAAGTGACTTGACCAAGATTCATGGCTTGTAAGTAATGATGCTGGGACATTAACATATGCAGTCTGGCGTCAAAGTCCATGCTCCTAATTATCATGCCATGCTGCCTGCAGAAAACACAAAAAGTCCTCTGGGAAAAATTTTTTATCTGATTCTCATGATGATGCTATGTGGGAATGTCCTTGAGAAAATCCTAATAGCAGACTCCATGATACTTTGAAAAACATGTTCCTAGACACATATCACACCAGAAAGCATCATAGTAAAATCACTTTTGTAGAAGACCAATTCTTATCAGTATAGGAAGAGGTTACTTCCAGCTATTATAATCACAGAAGGCCATCTGGAGGTGGTGGCATTTGCATCAACTCAAAAGGATAAATAGGTTTTTAGAGGTAGGAAGTATGGGGAAGATGGGAATTATTTTTAGGCAGCATTTTCTAAACAGACACTAATATGTGAATGCAGCAAAGGAGTCAAAACCATTAGAAACTGTGACTGCACATTAAATCAGTCATGTTTCAGTATACAAACTGGTCACAAATCACACATACACTCTGGCAAAGGTTTGATTGATTTCCAGACATGTCTGGAAAATAAAATACATTATAAAATATATTTATAAAAATATAGATTCCCAGGCTCTCCCAGACCCACTGAGTCCAAATTCCTGGGTGAAATCAAACAATGTTCCCAATGTCTATAAGTCAAGAAATAGGACCCAGTTACTTCAAATTCAGTGAAATTCATCAGGTCTATGTCACATATCACAGAATCCTCAAGAATCAGCCGACCACTGGTAAGATGACTGCAAGCAGTGAATTCTCTAATAAAGAGATGATGCTCACTGAAATCACCTTTCATACACATTATCTGGACTGCAGTGGCATTTCTGCTTGGCATCTCTTTTTCAAAGCATTGGCTTGGAGAGAATGTGTGCAGTCACACCAAAACAGGCCTGCCTGTGCTCATTCCAGCTTGAAGTCATCATGCTAATGTGTTGGATTTCTACAGAGGCATGTTTCACATGTTAATTAAAGGGAATGCCAATATTCCAATAAATGTCATTGACATCTATTTTGCATTAAATCTCCTCTGAAGTAGCCTGGCGAGTCTCTAGACTCATGGAATCATCTGAAATGGAGAAAATTTTATTTAATATGTCCACCACATTTGTCCGCTTGTTGCTGTCTCTCAAATACTCTTAGCTGATTAAGTTCCGTGCAATGAGACACCCCTGTACACTCGCATCTGGATAACAAATCCATGAAGCTGGGCCTGCTTTTCCCTCCTGCCTCAGGCTATGGTGCCATTCTGCAATCAGATAATGTTTTCCAGCTTATGTCGCCCAGGGTGCTTAAGAAAAAATGGTGATGACACACAAAAATGAGCAAGCTCTTTAAATAGAGGAAGGACTTTATGGGCTCATACAAGCTGGAGAATAAGATTTTCATTTCTTTGTTCTTATTTTGTATACTGGTGCCACCCACCCATTGAGACAGGACTGCCCACCAGCTGGCTTTCTTGGAATGCAAGTTATGGGCAATATACTGGCTTCAGAGCAGTTTTCCTTAATTATCAGCTTTCAATAAAAAAATAATTATGGATTATGTGATAAATGATTAAGAAAAACAAAGAACACTTTACATACAAAATACGTGTTAAGAGGGATAGATGATTGGTGGATGGATGGATAGATAGAAAAGTGGCTAAATATAAGCTCAGAACTAAATAATACTGTCGCCCTCTGTAATTCTGCACCTAAACCCAAAAAAGTAAATAATAGTATCCATTACTAAAATTTCAATATATACACTCAAATTTTGAATTCTTTAAAATGTATTACTCTCATTCCCTAAATATCTATTCATGTTTATCCAGTTCATTTCTCTTTCTAATGACTCTGATTACTAATCACCCCTGAGAGAGTTTGTTAATCTATAGTGATCATGTTTCAATGATATATCTTCCTAGATTTCACATGATTTACTGCCTTTAAAAAAGAAACACACCAAGTTAATACACTGTGTCCCTGTCTCTTTTAACCTTTGGAAAGCAAGCAGCGTACTGCCAGGCAGATAGCACATGTTTAACGTAAACTTGCTAAGTGAGACTGAGGACTTCCCACACCACACATCAATCGCAGCCTCCGGAGAAGCGGTGTGAGAGAGGACACCCTTTGGAATGACCAGTTCGGCTGCACAGATGAGAGTGTGGGGCCCAGCGCTTCAGTGGCCGGACCCATCTGCCACCAGTCACTTGTGGGGGAGGCTTCTGTTTCTTGTCAGCCAGTAATGGGAAGCAAAGGAAAGGGCAGGGCACACCCATTCCTGTCAGTCAGGGATGCGATCCCAACTGCCCCTCCCCGCCAAAATGGTAAATAAATGCTCTCCGAGCTGGTTTGACTCAGATAATACCTCACCCACTAAGTCAGGCAAAAAATACACTCGCTTGGTAAGAAGCTCACTAAACCCATTAGTAGGAATAAAAACTATGCACAATTTCTGGGTTAGCTCTCAGAGGCTGTCTATAAATGGGGAAGATCCGTTCTTTGGCTTGCTCCAAGTTCTCCCCAACCTCTGGGTAATTATGTGATATAGTCAAGCAAAGCAGGAGTCTACGTAATATTATCAAGATATTATTTCAGTTTTTAGCTTCACATCCTGTGCATAGACATCACTAAAGAAAAAGACAAAGGCAGTCCCTTCAGTTCAAGCACGGATGGTTTGATTTCATTTTTATCAAAGAAGTGGCATACGAGAGACACTCATGATTGGCCATCACATTCAGCCGGGAGCCTGTCACATGGGGAAGGCTTGTACTAGTACATGGTCGATGGGCATGTAATTTGGAAGGGTTGGGCCGTATTAGCAATATTTTTAACCTTCAGAGCTGTCTTTTTGTTCAGCCTGTTATTTCTCTTCTGTCTTTGAAGGAAAACAGTGCAATGGTATTACAAATCTGAACGCACGTGGGATACTATTCTAAAATATAAAAAGAAACAAGAGTAATGTGCAGCCAATGGAACTGTGGCGGGGAAGTGAACTTGGTGAGGAGCCAGCAGCCACCCTGGCGGCGGGGTGGGGCGACACATGTGCCCAGAGGTCGTCCAGGGGAGGGGCGGTGTGATTTTCTTACAGTTTTCACCCAGTTTTTGAGTATCAAGACTCTCTACCTTGCTTTTGAGGAGACAAGTGAGAAAACTACAAAAAGGTACATAGTGTTTTCTGCTTTTTGTTTATTGTGTTGTGTGTTTGTTTGTTTATCACATTCATTTGTAAGTTTTGAGTGAATGTTTGTTATTAGTCCACAGAGTGAAGCAGTAAGAGTGTCCTTACTCTGAGGTCAGACAGGCTGTTAGCTCTGTGAAACATACAAATGTGTTTACTTAACAACAAAGAGAAACGAAGGCATGATCGTGCCCCGTAAACAGCGGCTTTCAGTCACCGAAACAGAAACAGCGGCCTGATTCTCCTCTCTCTCTGTGACTCCCCATGTGCAAACAGCCAGCCAGCATGGGACGAAAGGCTTCTATGTACCTATGTACTACTGGGTCTTGGAATGAATGTGGCAACTCCCTTTAGTGATTTTCCCGTCTTCTCTGTGTAAATGAGCACGAGTTAGCAGTAGCTGCTGGGAGCAAGTCACATGGGAGCATTCCCTAGACAGAGAGCTATGGGTGTCTTCTAGGCTCTGACACCCCAGCTTCCTCTCCTTCCCCCCACTGCCCTCAACATCTCTCCTCTAAACTCCTGCATCTCCTCTGTGGTCTCTATTTTCTAAGTTAGTGTTATAAAAGCAATGCCATTTCTTTATGGAAGCCAATGAGGGCCCACAAATAAAACAAAAACATGTTATAAACAGAATCTTACAAGAGGTTCAGCTCTATAATGAACTCCTTACCATACCAGTTAGTGACAGCGGTGATGGCAACCGTTGCAGCCTCAACATCTAATACTGCGTTTGTATGTTTTCCTTTGGTTTCACAACATCAAGCAAATTCGGAATCACACAGACACATCGCTCAATGAAACAGACTGGGAAGCTTACAAGAGTAGGAGAAAGTTCGTTTGGGAATCATAGTACCAGGTTTACTATATACATTCACATTTCCCCAGCAAGTATCCAATTTGGAGATGGTGGGTGAGTAAAGAGAGTCAAAGCAGTAACCATGCTCCTTTGTCCTTCATTGGGAAAATATCTGCTATGAGGCAGAAAATAAAATTTAAATGTATTTGTGACACTATGAAATAGCCAATGTTATATATATCTATCTATCTATATATGTCTATATATATAGATATAGATATAGATATAGATATAGATATAGATATAGATATAGATAGATATATAGATATAGATATAGATATAGATATAGATATAGATATAGACATATATCCTATATAATAAAAGCCTAATATGCAAAACAACCTAACGACAGAATGACCAGTGGAATGACCGGTCGCTATGACACACACTGACCACCAGGGGGCAGACGTTCAACGCAGGAGCTGCCCCCAGCCCACAGGCCCCAGGCCAGCCAAAGTGGGTGCCAGCGGGGGCCCCACCCCGATCGGCCCGCTGGTCGCCCCACAGATCAGCCCTGATCACCAGCCAGGCCTAGGGACCCCACCCGTGCACGAATTTTGTGCACCAGGCCTCTAGTGTGTGTATATATATCTATATGGGATATATATATATATATATATATTTAATTTCAGATACTTTAGTATTTATCTGTCAGATGGCCATTCAATGTCTTAAAACAGTCATAATGTTAGGTTCATATGTTTCAATTTCATTTCTGAGACTGTTTTATCTTAATGTTAGGTTCATATGTTTCAATTTCACTTCTGATATGTTGCAGCTGTAGAGAAAGCTTTGCTAAATAAAATCTGTTCAGCTTTTTAAAAACATTGGTGAGATATGCAAGATCATTCAACCTTGTTCAAAGAGTATTTACCTAGAGGATTTACTTGATCAGAAAAGAAAACAAAACAAAAAAAGGTAGTGCCCTACTGTTTCATTTGAGATACTTAATCCAGTACCTTGTCCAAAGGCATTTATGAAATTGGCATGAAGAAGGAAATTTCTGAAACTCCCTGCCAATGTGATTACAGAAAACTGAAAAATTTGCAATTTGAGATTGTGCCCAATAAACCAAGAATTTATGTGGAATTATCCAATACTGTTGTGAAAGTCACAGGCATCTTCTTTAAAAAAAATTAAACTGTTCAATGATGAAATAAGATAAGAGTCTTATTTTCATGTGCTGAAGGTGTTCTTTCAAAATGACATTGTAACTTCAAGGGCTATAAAAAATATTTACCAATTTCCCAAAGTAAAATATATCATGAATGTAAACAATTTTATCACCATAAAAGGTGAATCTTGATGAACTACTGCCATCTACTTTCTTGTCACTTAGGAGTTTCCTCTGAGAATTGTTGACACGTGGTTTTAGGAAGCAGCACCGCTTGGCGGTTCAGAGAAAGTCCTTTAGGATGTCAAAGCCAGCCTTCTTGTTCAAAACTTGCCCCAGGTGGCTGTTTAACCACGTTGTACCCCTGCTTCCTCTTGTATAAAGCAGAGGAAACAGTCCCACCCACCCATAAGAGTAAAGTGATAAACAAATAAACAAAAATTAATTTCTTAACTGAGCAAGAAGACAGAGTGACCAGGCTGGCTGGAGGGCTTAGGAGGGATAGGAAGGTCACAGAGGGCATCTGTGAAGAGGTGATATTTGAACCAAGACCCAAATGAGGTGAAGCAGCTGGAAAAGAGAATCAAAACAGAGGGAAGAGCAAGTGCAAAGGCTCTGGTTTGGGAACAAAGTCAGCAAGCTGGGGGGGGGGGGGGGGGGTGGAGGGAGGCCAGGTGGCAGGATCTCAGGGATGAAGCAGAGAGAGGTTAAGGGCTTTGGATTTTATTCTGATAGCAACTCATTATCTAATAACCATAAAGGAGTGACTAAGCTCTTCTGAATGAGGTAATAAGATAATAATTAATCCATGCGTTGTTCACTAATTTAAAATAACTTTCTTAAATTAAATTTATTTAAACAGTACTAATGTAGAAAACTGAAAGAAAAGCCATTCCCACTCACCCAGTATCTCTCCCTAAAATGAACAACTATTATAATTGTGGGATATCCTTCCCATTTAAAAAATGTTTTATTTATTTCCAAAAATGGAAACATACCACACACATCATTTTACACATTTATCTTTTTAATAATATCTCTTGGAGACTTTTCCTTTCCAGGGTGTATGTATTGTCATTATTTTTAAGTGACTGCTCAATATCACACTGTAGGCTTATCCTATCAGGCTCTTCTATAAGGAAACTTTGATTCTAATTTGTGCTGTCACAAACAATGCTTGGTATCTAAATCTCAGTGTGTATCTAAATCTTGAAATTCATGAGTCCATTCCCAAGCACAATTGCAGAGGGCTGAGGACCAGTGGACCATCAAGAAGGACAGCTGAAGGAATAGGGTGGCCTTATGCTAAATGTGAAGTCATTCTTATATCAGTAAACACTTCTGCTCTTAACCCCTCCTCATGCCAATCTTCCAAAAAGTTCTCTGCAATCATGAACGTTTCATATGAGCGGCACTATATTTTGGTTCTGTGTGGGAAATGTACAGAGCATAAATCTGAAATAATATGGTGGAAAAAAGAGGGAACCCAGAAAGAGGAGGTTGGAGGAAGAATCACCATTAAAGTTCCAGCTACCTGGATTTCACTGACATCTTAAAGTGTTTCTCCATCCACAAGGTGGGTGTCAAGATTCAAGACAATCTTATCTAGATAGATCTCCAGGAAGACAAGGTGGCCGCAGCTGACATCTGGGTTACATATTTAATGCCCAAACATTCAAGGAGGGAGGATCAGTCAAGCTAACTCTTTTGATTTCTTGTAAACAAAATAACCAATTGATGGACTGTTTGCTTCAGTTGTTTTGGATTTCTATATACACAGCCACATGCCAGTGATCAAAACAGCATCATCTTCAAATTCAAAGCAACATCCAGGACCGAGCTCTATTGTTCAGACAATCTAAGTGATGAAGAACAACGCTTCCACTGAAGTCACCCTCCCTTCACATTTACCCCAGGCACCGAAAACATCAATTACAGGTAAATAATTATCACTTACCTGGAACACCAATGACCTTATTCGGAATTTGGACTCTTAATTTTCCACCTTCTGTCAGCAGTGTGTTTCTTTACTATTCATTGTGTTATTTCCACAATAAAGTGGGCTGAGAAAAAAGAAAACAAATCCATATTAATATTTTTAGCTGTCCTCCTAGCTGGCAATGCTAATATTTTGATTAAATAAGTTGTGGGTTTCTATGTTTTTTAGTCATCTGTGTTTTAATTTAATTTCTTGAAAATTAATACTGTTTCAACAATCAAAAATAAGTCAATTATTATCCATTTCCCTAAATAAATAGTTTAGAAATACTTTCAATAGCATTTACTTGTCTTTGCTTATAGCGGGCATTACACATCTATTGTGAACATATATATATATATATATATATATATATATATATATATATATTAGAAGCCCAGTGCTTAAAATTGCATGGAAATAGCATGGTCCCACCCACCCACGCACACCCCGCCCACCAGGCACCCGGAACCTGGGCTGCTTCTCTCTGGCCACCACCACCAGGCACCTGGGACCGGGGCTGCTTTGCTCCAGCCACCCCTGCCACTCACCCAGTTCCCCATGGTTCCCCGTCTGGTCATTGGTCATTACGGCATTACGGCCACAGGCCTTTTATTATTAAGATCAGCTGACCCCCTCTGCTTACTTGTGTTTTCTGTATTTCTATACTACTCTGGGAAATGAGATCTTAATAAATTACATGGATATTAAACTAAAACCTGGATTATTAAAGTAAATTATAAAAGTCTACTTCAGTAGATATCCTTTAATAATTATTATAGATCTAGAATTATCTAGCTATAGCCTTATATAAACCAGGAAAAAGACTAATCTTCCCTTCCTTATTTTTTAAGTTAAGATTATAAAATTAATTTGAGAGCCTATTGCTATTTTTATGCTAATTTTAACTTTACAGTATATCATTCAGTTTTCTAAAAACTCATTCTGGCTAGTTGTTATGTGGAGTAGTCTCCTATTCTTGTGTTTATTGTTCAATTTTGAAGACATACAGGGTATGCTGAGCCCCTTTCTGATCTATATTCTCTCTTAGAAATCTTCATCAACTCTTATGCCTTTATTTGTCACCTATTCAAAAGATACATGTAATCTAGATTCCTCTCCTGAATTGCAAAGTGCATATCCAACTGACTACTAGAAATAACCACATAGACTTCCCAAACATACTTCAAAGCCAACTAGTTCAAACTACCTTAAAAAGCTTCTTCACCTGAAACTGACTCTTCCTTCTATGTTTCTCATCTTAGTTAATAGCAATACTATCTACTCATCCAATGGATCAAGGAAAATTTCTTTTTTCTTTCTCTCTCACTTCCCGTATCCAATCACTAAGTCTTGTTTACTTTCTCTCCTAAATATTTCTTGGCTCAATTTACTTCTTTCCTTCCTTCCTGTTTCTAGCCTAACATAGATCGCTGCTTCTCTCACCTGGGCGACAATAGTCCCTGGAGTTGTAGAGTAGATAACATTTGGAGTCATCGCTTATCCTCCCTCCTCCCTTTAAACTCTCATCTGTAGCATAGTAAACATCTTATAACTCCTTAAGTGGTTCATACTCTCTTACCTTGAAGCCTCCAGACAGGCTGTACTCTTTGCCTAGTGTATACAGTATATATACACATATGTAGTGTATATAAGTAGAATATACTATATATACAGTTTATCCCATATTATATCTACCATATATGCTACATAGAGCTATATATGCAGCACACAGACACACACACAATTTGCTCTAAAATATCTTCCCTATGATCACCACAAAGCTGGATTGGGCATTCCTCCAATATAATCCCAAAGCATTTGTTACTTTCTTATCAGACCACTTGTCACTTTTATTATAATTACTCATTTGCATGATTATGACCTCCAGTGGCATCAATAATGTGTATCTTTTTATCACTGTGTCTGCAATATCTAGCACAACTCACAGAGTACATACTTAGCAAACATTTACTAAAGAAAAAATTTGTGCATCAATGAACATATACTAATGTTTTAGGCAAAAAATATAATAAGTTAAGGGCTATGACCTTATTTAAAGCAAGCTTTCTGGTGAAGCAGGAGATACTTGTAGATAGGATTCATGACATTATTATTTCATCTGTAAGGTAACTTGTGTCACTTATCTTCATCTCCAAAACCTGAGAATTGCTAACACTGCCTGGACAAGTAGGAATGTCCAAGGGAAGGCGAGGATCCATGGCATGCCATTTCCCAATTTCCCCATGTTTGGAGTTGACAGCTCAGCTCTAGCTGAACACTGCCAAACAACTCCCAAGGAGATAACTAAAAACACCCAAATTGCCAGAAAATGGTTTTCCAAAAGAATGATGATTGGGACAACAAAATCGTGTAAATAAGAAGTGGAAAAGCATGGCAGGTCATCTAATCCCTCCTGTGAGAATACTCTTTTCAATGTTGGCCTCAATGCTCCACAGGGTGAATTTCAAGTGTAACCAGTGATGTGAATCCTACCTCTACCCTTGGGAGGCTGTTGTGCAAACCAAAAGTTTTCATTGCTTCTACTTGGACAGAATATTTTTAAATCTGCCTTTTTCCTGAATGTTTGCCTTTTACTCTCCCTCTCTTATGCCTCTCTCTTTTTAGGGTTTATAAATAAAAACAAAGGGTGATTTAATCTTGGAGCAAAAGTTTTCATTAGAGTATGGGTTGAGTTATAAGCAGCAAATAAAATCTTTTCATTTAAAGATATACCTAATAAGTGATGATAATCTCTTTTTATTAAATCACTTATATTTCATTCTATTAATGTTTAAAAATTGAAAGGGGTAAATAAGTCAGAAATTGTCATTTCAATAGGTTAAATCTTAGTAAACTTCAAGAGAGTCTTTAGGTTCATTTGCTGAGATGCAAACATTTTTAATGGAGTATTCTTAGTTAAATGAGCTATTTGCTGGAGGTGGGAAAGGTTGGATTACATAGAATGCTAAGAAATTTATTTGTATTTATTTGTTTATCACTTTAATTTCATTTTTTCTTGAGAATCATGCCTGTTTCATCTCAACATGTTACCCTTTTATGTGATTAAAAGTATCTCTGGTTTATAAATAACACAATATTGGCCTTTTCTCTGTAACATTTGCAAAACATTAGTCTCATGTGTAACAATTACCTAAATTTTGGCCATATTTTCTACTACTGTATCATTTTTCATTGAATATTTTTCTTGAGATGACTTGTTTGCTTTAACTTATATATTTTAAGGTAATATTTAGGTCATGGATTTAATCACTTGTTTTTTTCCTAATATACATAAAACAATTTAAAATATTATTGCATAACTCCTAAAATATCTTGTAGTCCACATCTTGGAAAAAACTGATCTAATATATTCCATTATAAATCTATAGATAATTTTCTTCTTCCATAAAAGGCACTAACTTTAGAGCTATTTTATGAGTCTCCTTCCAGTAAAAAATCTATATGATATAAATTATATTTTAAATTTGTTATATTTCTGCTGTTCTCATTACTATAAATCTATTTAATTTGAACAAATGTAGAGAAATTATAAGCCTAATTTATAAAAATATTAGATTTCTTTCTTTTTAAAAAATATATTTTTATTGATTTCAGAGAGGAAGGAAAAGAGAGATTGAAACGTCAATGATGAGAGAGAATCATTGATTGGCCGCCTCCTGCATAATAGCCCCATTGGGGTCAAGCCCACAACCCAGACATGTGCCCTGACTGGGAATTGAACCTTAATCTCCTGGTTCATATGTTGATGCTCAACCACTGAGCCATATTGGCCAGACTAGATTTATTTCTTTAATTTGTTTCTAATACAGGTGCTCCCAAGCCCACTTTAATAGTCAGGTAAGATGTAAGATGAATAATACCTGAACAGGAAGTGGTACTGTTGAAAAACTTCTGTTCTATTGACACTAATTATTGTTGGCATATTCTGCACTCACATTTTTTTCATGATGTTTTCCAAAATTGACAAGTCAAACAAGTTCTAAATTAGATATTGATTCATATAAAATCGTATATTTAGGTATAATTGCTTTTTTTGTTTACTACATTGGGTACCTCTGAAAACATTATCACTTCAAAATTACTGAGGAAAAAAAAGTCTTTAACAATCAATAAACAGAGTGTGATATAACTTTGAGCCTTGTGAAACCTGCTTGCACTTGTCCTCCCTCTGGATTTATTGCTATCTATTATTTTTGTTTATGATATTTTAGCTAGTTCCCAATTCATGTGACTCTGTTCTCATCCAAAGCAATTCTAATTAATTTACAAGTAAAATCATGATCCACTGTTTCAAATGCTTCACTGGAGCCCAAATAAATGACGTCAGTTCCATCCTCCTCATCCATTAGCTTGTAACTCTATCAAACAAGCCTATTAGCATGGTCGGGCGTGATTTGCTCATTATTGACCATGGGGCTTAGTGTTCAAGATCTCTAACTGCTTGCAGATTGTCCTTCAATATTTCCTCCCTTACTTCACTACATATTGATCTGTTGCTTGGTCAAGTGTAAACATTTTATTTATTTGGGCATGTTTACAAAGAAGAAAACTTGACAAAAAGTAACTTGTAGAATCATTCTAATTGCTTTTTTTTTTCAAATTGCATAGCATTTAAATGAGGTACTTTGGAATCTTTGGGCTTTTCTTTAACTTTTTTTTTAACTTTTACATAAAAGCCCTTCCATGAGAATTAGTAAGGAGAGTTTTATTATTAATCTGTGGGTACTTGCAGTTTCAAAGGAAAGTAAATGCAAGCTCATTAGAGAAGAGTGAGTTGGTTCAGCAGGTTCACACAATAAGGCAATGGGTTCCATCAGGATTCAGTCAGAACATGAACATTGTAGGGCAGAGAGGAGTATTGGAGAGAATCTCAGGATGTCTATATGAGGCATGATAAAATCCATTCAGAACATTTATTTACGATATAATGGTAAGATCTGCAATAAGCAATAGTTTTAATGATATCAAGTACCAGAAGTAATTGGCTCCAATTTCTATGATAGTGAAATTGTTTGATTATGCATGGATAATCCTAAAGTGTAGAAAAGTTTGTTGTGTGTGTGTGTGTGTGTGTGTGTGTGTGTGTGTGTTCCTCCTGGAAATCTGCTGATATTTGCTGATTGTATAGCAAATATCTTCTCCTTAAACAGCAAAGAAGAAAATTCACAATACAGGAATTGTTTCAACCTTCAAAATTATTAATGTCAGAGAAATTAGGGGTTTCCATATTATATTTCCTTTCTGTTCAGAGTAATTAAAAATTATATTCATGAAAAGTTAATTTAAAAGGCATTTGCAAATTGAGTATCCATGTTTAAAATGCTTTTGTAAACTTCTTGCTTGCTCAGTTAGCAAAACTATTATTTTCAAAGAGAAAAAAGAAAGTATATATTTTATATTATCTGATCTAATCCAGTAAGAAAGCATTTCCATTTATAATTGAAGAATACTCTTATTTTTGAGATATAATTAATATCTGATAAAATTCCAGGCTAGTTCTTGGCCACTAAAGGGCCTGGCAATATAAAATTTGAGTAGACATGTGTAGCATGATCATAGTTAATTGTTCATGAGGGCAGGAAGTAGGTGTTTGAAGACAATCAAAGTAAAGAGAAAATTAATTTGATTTTTTCCTAATAAAATAGCTAATTTCTGGAGAATCCTATATAATAAAAGGCTAAGATGCAAATTGTCCCCTCAACCGGGAGTTTGACCAGGAGTTCGACCAGGGAGTGGGGCTGGCTGGCCAACCGCCCACAGCCCCTCCATTTTCCCCTCCCCCCAGCCACCCCTGCTCCTGATCACTCCCCCACCCTGATCACTCCCCTACCTTGATAGGGGCAGGGCTGGCCAGCCAACCTCCCCCCTTCCCTTCTCCCCTCCCACTGGCCCCGCCCGATGGGCCCTCATCAGAGCAGGCCGGCCAGACCCCACCCATGCATGAATTCAGGCACTGGGCCTCTAGTTCTATTATAAATGAAAAACAGTAATAAATTTTTGTAAATTTAAATACATCTGATGTAAATAAAGACTAATTGGGGTGGAATATTAGAATAGTTTGGAAGAAACTGAAAAAGAATGTTCTTTGACAGAAAAAAAATAGTGTCAACATTTTCTATTTGAAGGGCTGCATCTCTTTCAAATTTGCTTACAGACAATGTGTTTATTTCCTTCAAGATTTAAATAAAAAACTCATACAATGGGTGGCTGAAAACCTCAGAAATGTAATACTTTTCAACATATAATGATGAGAACTCTCATACAGGTGGGCAAAAGTAGGTTTACAGTTGTTCCTATGGGAAATAATATAATAACTAATAAATAATGATATAAGAATAAACTCTGTTTTGCATACCCATAACTGGAAACCTATTTTTGATGACCCCTGTGTTTTTTAAAGCCTCCCTTTATTGTTCCCATTGCACACATTTAATGATTAAATGTCTCCCACTGAAAGCATCAAATTTTTATTCTGGAGTCACATGAATGAGCAAACCATGATAGCTACATGACAATACAATAAAAAAATATTGACAATGTGATCGACTGGGCAACACAACACATCCTGAAGCAGGTAAACAGCCCTTCTATGCTTGGTGCATCTCAGTTTCATGTACCTGGAGACAGTCAATGTTTGTTCAATGAGTACTCAGAGAGTTTAAACTTTTACATAGAAGAAAATCTATGTTAGCATTTTTAATAATAGAAGCAGTAGATTCGCCAAAGCAAAGACCTGAGTTAAGATATGAGCCTGATTTAACTTAATTAGGAAAATTTTTAGTTGTTTCCATATGAAAGATAGGAAAGCTAAACTGAAAATAAAGTTCCACTCTTTGCACTTCTACTTCAAAGCACATTTTAATATTTTCTTTTAAATGTATATTTATATTATAACTAGAGGCCTGGTGCACGAATTTGTGCACCAGTAGGGTCCCTCGGGCTGGCCTGCGGGATTGGGCTGAAACAGGCTCTCCGACATCCCCTGAAGGGTCCCGGATTGCGAGAGGGCACAGGCCAGGCCAAGAGACCTCACCAGTGCACGATCGATCAGGGCCAGGGAGAGACACAGGAGGATGGCAGGCTGGGGAGGGACTGTGGGGGACTCCAGGGTGTGTCCAGCCCATCTTGCTCTGTCCTGATTGGCTGGACCCTAGCAGCAAGTTAACCTACTTGTCGGAGCATCTGCCATCTGGTGGTCAGTGCACATCATGCGACTGGTCGACCACTCAACTGTCTGCCCCCTGGTGGTCAGTGCATGTCATAGCGAGCAGTTGAGGCCTTAGCATATCATTAGCATATTACGCTTTGATTGGTTGAATGGCCGACTGGTTGACCCGACACTTAGCATATTAGGCTTTTATTATATAGGATTGGTTGAAGGAAATATAACCTTTCTTGGTTCAATCAAGGTGGGGGCAATATCTAATCTGTTCTCTACAGTTGTTGGTATCTAGAACAATACTTGGTCTACAGAAAACCTTGCTAAGTATTTGCTGAATGAATCCATGCATGGGCCTTATCTCAGTCACATTCAAGCAGAGAATTGGCTTATGCAATTGTGAGGACTGGCTAGGCATGTCCCAAGTTCATAGGGTATGAGTCAGAAAGGCAAGTGGGGTGCATGGCCAGGGTTGGTCATGCTGTCCACATGCAAAACTGATACTTCATCAGGGAAGCCTCTGCTCTCAGGCATTTCCTCTGATTGAATCAGGTCTACTCAGGTTCTGTAGTATAATTTCTCTTCCCTAAAAGCAACTAACTGTTTATGGACCTTAATCACAACTGGAAAACACCTCATAGAAACATCCAGATTAGTGTTTGATTGAATAACTGGGGACTGCAGCCTAACCGAGTTGATACAGCAAAGAAGCCTAAACAAATGGAATCTGTAGGACCTTTTCGGGTAGCAGATAATCCATCACTGAGCATTTCAACACAAGAGACTGGCCAGCTTACAGGTAGCACTTATCACATGCTTGAAAGTCTCTCTGATTCTAAGCCTTTGGCATGAATTATCATTTTTAATAATTTAAAAGTTCTCTATTGATCTCATTTTCCAGAGGAGAAACTTAGGTTAAAGAAAAATTAGCCTGGCCAGCATGGCTCAGTGGTTGAGCATCAACCTCTGATCCAGGTGGTCACGGTTCAATTCCCAGTCAGGGCACATGCCCAGGGTTTCAGGCTTGATCCCTCATGTGGGGCATTCAGGAGGTAGCTAATCAATGATTCTCTCTCATCACTCATGTTTCTATCTCTCTCTACCTCTCCCTCTGAGATCAATAAAAATATATTTTTAAAAAATAAAAAGTAAAAATTAAATAACTTTTAAAGTTAACCAGCTAGAGAAGGTTAAAAACTAAAATATATTATTGACAAAGCCCCAATTCTTAAAAACAATAATCCAAGTCTGGCCTTATTTTTAAAAATTGGCATATAAAGAAAGGGGGAAAATAAATGTCTACGTGTGTCATTTTAGTAAGTAATTGGAGTGTATGTCCCCTGCTCCATCAACATATTCACCTGTGTCACTCCTCAGCGCTCCCCAGAAAGTGCTGAAAGAGAATATAGGATGGTTGAGATACTGATTATAAAGATATTTATTATCATTTGTGTCTTATTACAGCAGAATATTTTGAAAGCCACTAAAGTGCTTTTTTAGCCAACAACAGTAGGAAAAACAAACTTTCCTCATGTGCAACTGTCAAAGCTTATGCTAAAATTATTATTGATTTTATTTAACTTGATTCAATGTCTGGGTCTGATTTTTTAGAAATTTTCATAACTGAACTGGAAAAACAAGATTTTATCTTTTTAGCATGTGATAAATGATTTCTCTGTGACAGTTTTTCACCCTACTTTTTCTCAGCCTGCCTTTCTACTTAGTTTTCTTATTTACATAACAAAGCCCCTAACTATCATTATGTACAAATCTATCTTAAATATAGTCTGATCTTCCAAATCACAAAGAAATAATAATGAGAGAGATAAAAATGAATTTGCCTCTATATAATAAAACATGATATTATTTATTACAAATTTTAATAAGTATTCTACAGTCTTAATTTACAAGACTTGGGATTTAGTGAATTTGATTTGTGAATTCCATAATGAATCTCAACCCAATGATATTAAAAAACAAAGTTAATAATCCATTTTAGCTTTTTCATAACAAAAATTAACCCTTTCATATAATATTAAACATGATTTTCTTCGATGTAGTGCTAGGGCTCCGATTTTGGCTCTAAGTTCTGTGACTGCCCAAAAGATAGAACTGGGAGAGAACTCGCAGCAAACCCCACACAATCCAAGAAGAAGAAGGTCTTCCCAAAAGAAAGAAAACTGAAAACAGATGCAGTGTCACCCTCCATTATGTTAGCTCGTGCATGGTTCTTGCTAAAGAACAGACACTCAATCTGCTTTGAATTATTTGTCACTTGGCTTCTTTATATTTCCATGCCCTATTTTGCATTTTGTTCACTACTCATTGTGTTACACAATCTGCATTCTGCAAAAATAATACTAATATATATTCTTACCAAAGATTGAAATATGTGTAGCCAAGTTTAGAAACTACACAAGCTTTACATTGTTGACTGTGCAACCCAACTTGACTGGGGTGTCAAGTTCACTTGCTTTTGGCCTAGCTGAATGTAAAAGGCCAATGAATTGGACTTTCAAAGGCTCATACGATATTCAAAAATCATCTTGCACATCAAATAGCTTTTAAGACAGACCATTTTGATGAGTTTAGTGTAAATGAATCAGAAGCATATGGATTAAATTTACCTTAAAATACTCCTGGGTTTAAGAATTAAGAGAAAATGTGCTTGGCAAAACACATTTTAGGTTTTGCCTAACCCAGAACATTGGAAAAGTAGTTCAAGATGTTTGACGAACCCAAAACATGGCTGGGTTCACCCATCCCTAATCCCCGGTGGTAATAGCAAAGGACAGGCAGAGGCAGATTGTAGGTGCATAAATCTAGCTCAGGTTTCTATCATGGTCCTCCCAAACTATTGGATAACTTGAGAATGCCTTGCCTCATCTACATCAAAATGCTATATGCTTGAGATAATCTCTGTTTAAGGACAGCAGAATGTGTTTTGTATGAAGGGTGTGGTTCTGCAGAATTATAGAAGCTTCTATGTACCCACTCAATAAAAAAAGAGAAATCATAAGGTCTATGCTTACTGAGAGACTATCAAAACACATATAGACAATTCAATATTAATCTCAATGACTAGTTACTTGAATAAGATTTTTTAAAAGTATTTCTACTTCTGAAATTAACAAAAATATGCTAAAGAAGACTCAAGATTTCAAAAAGAAGCAACATGTACAATAAATAATGTAAAATTTTATTTTTTGTTTTTTTAATTAAATTTAATTTTTCCTTCACCATTTATTCCCCCATACCTACTCTTGAAATTTTATTTTATTTTCCAATATGAATTTATTCCTACATAAGAAATGGACAGCATATATGAATAAGTCATTAAATTATCTGAGTATAACTTTATACTAAAAGTAGTTGTTCATTCCTGATTTAGAGAACTTCCAATAAAACCCGAATTATTTTTCATTTGAGTTTATCACTAACTCTTTACATGTGAGTAAGCAAATGTGGAGAAAAAAGTAATTATTTATATACCATCTTCCTTCTCTTCTAATAAAGAAATAATTAGAAGACACAGATAATTGACTCACATTAATATAAATAATGTGATTCTTATAAATTGGTGGCTCAAAGAATTTCAAGTTATAGCATAAAATATTCATATTATAAAATTTGGCTCACCATGTAGGAATGCAAACGACCTCAATTAAGATTGTGTGTTAAATATAACACCTAAAGTATAATCTAAATGTGAGTTTTTATAACAAATAATATGTAAATGTGAGATATATTCTTGAGCCTTACATTACTAAATATGAATGACACTTTACCGTCAGATTTGGGGATTAAATTTTCACAGGAAAAATATTTCTGATGTTAATAGAGTAATGATAGGCTACTTTCTGCAATGTGATAATAAAGTATTACAGGGACATAAAGACCTATTTTTACCCATATTAATACAGAGAAATTATAGTTTTAAAAATTGGCTCTGTTTATTTGCTTACTCAAATAGTAGATTTTACAAATAAGTAATGTTTGTTTTTAAAAAATAAGTGGTAACTGACTCATGAAATGAAAGTGTTTATATAAAAATGTGTGTAGATGGAAAACACATCTATTTTTAATAACAAAAAATAGTATAATACTTTAAAATAATTTAATATTTCATCAACCCTAATTTTCTGAAACCTAGTAACACCAAAGATCCCAAAGGAATGTCATAAATCACCTGCACTGAAGACATATATGTTAATTCTAGCCCTTCATTTATAGCCTTTTAGATTCTTACTATCATTTATTTATCATTTATGACTTATTCACCATTGTTTAATTTGTTTATGCTACAAGTATTTACTGAATACCTACTATGGGCCAGGCACTATTGAGTACAAGAGTAATATAATGATTATTTATTAAGAATTACTTTTCTTCAAAAAGTTTACCATATATTGGGTGAATTAAGACATATATAAAATGATATTATTAAATGTGGAAGAGATATAAAATCAGTATAGAACAGCCGTGGGCAAACTACGGCCCGCGGGCCGGATCCGGCCCGTTTGAAATGAATAAAACTAAAAAAAAAAAGACTGTACCCTTTTATGTAATGATGTTTACTTTGAATTTATATTAGTTCACACAAACACTCCATCCATGCTTTAGTTCCGGCCCTCCGGTCCAATTTAAGAACCCATTGTGGCCCTCGAGTCAAAAAGTTTGCCCACCCCTGGTATAGAAGCAGACATCATGCCAGAAGAAAAGTAATAGCTAACAGTCTCACATTAAGAGATGGCACAGAAAAATGTAAAAGAAAACCAAAATTATATTGCCTAATAGTTTAACAATGGATGCCATAAAGAATCATTTAAATTATGTTGATTTTGTTTATAAGGTAAGAAAGTATATCACACACTTTTAATCAACTTGAATTTAGTGTGCATTTTGTATCATTTGGAAATGACTACACAAAAGCTATGCATAAGAGGTTATAGTGTGAAAAGTGAAATGATTGCAAATAGGTATTATAGAGTGCTTAGTGTAGCCTGGCTGGCATGGCTTAGTGGTTGAGCATCAACCCATGAACCAAGAGGTCCCTGGTTTGATTCCAAGGAGGGCACGTGCCAGGGTTGCAGGCTCAATCCCCAGTAGAGGGCATGCAAGATGCAGCTGATTGAAGTTTCTCATCGATGTTTTTATCCCTCTCTCTCTAAAACCAATTTTTATAAAAACATATTCAGAATGCTTAATGTATAACAAAACAGCCCTGAGGCAGGGTTTTGTTGGTAACAAGATAAATTCAAACTTGTGTATGAGGAAGATTGACAATTAGTTTTAAAAGCCTTAGGCTACTGATATATGATTTTTTTAAAGAACTATATTTAGCCTGCTTCCAGCTAAGTTGATAGAGATAAGTAGACAATATTGGCCAGATGTGTGAGGACTGCATGTAGCCAAATTATGAGGAGGATTTGCTAACAAGAACAGTTTTCTGATATCAGAACTTCTGGGAGTAGGGCTCATTCATCCCCATTCATAACAATATTTCCAATTGATTCTTAAGCACATTAACTTTTGAAAACCACTATTCTAAATTCTATCAGGAATCTTTCTGGGAAAATGACAGAGAGAGTTTTGGCAAGTAGCCAGTGAGCAGATATCTAAGACCGTCACTGTCTACAATACAAAAAGAGACTCTAACGTAAATGCAGTAATTCATAAAGTTGGGGGGGGAGCACACATTTTACAATATGGGTACTTCATATTAGATCCACTTCTTAGCTGTATATTGACGTTTATTATATAGATGGTTTAATTTTACTTGCAAAGCAGATATTGTGTTTCCATCTCGTTACTTCTGTGTGTCAGCTTCATACAAGTCCTCACATGGCTCCACCCCTGCCATGTGACACCTTTTACTAGGAAACCAGGGAGAGTGGGAAAGAGCGCAGGTAGGAAAGTACATTCCCCAAATCACTGACGCATGAGGCCAATGTTACGAAACCCTTTTAAAGTTTCCCATCAAAAGTGATTTCCCCCTATAGTTTTCTAATCCTAATTTCCTAGGTTGGGTTATGTTTCAGTTATATGGAAAACACAGGGTGTCCCCCAATATTTATACACACTTTGGGGTTTTTTTGTTTTTTTAAAATATATTTTTATTGATTTCAGAGAGGAAGAGAGAGGAAGAGAGATAGAAACATCAATGATGAGAGACAATCATTGATCGGCTGCCTCCTGCACACCTCACACTGGGGATCAAGCCCGGGCATGTGCCCCAACCAGGAATCGAACTGCGACCTCCTGGTTCCTAGGTCAACGCTCAACCGCTGAGCCACACTGGATGGGCTATACACACTTTGAATAATTATTTAATTCCAATGGGTTAAATCTGAAAAGAAAGAAACATCAATTGAGCTATCATCTGTTAAGTGTGTATACATTTTGGGGGGGGGACACCGTGTATATGTATAGCAATAAGCATTCTTTAACTAGATCAGATAAATTAGACATAACCAATATTATGTTTTCATTTTGACTTGTTTCTTAATTTTTTATAGTTTTAGTATTAAAGTTAAAATAAAACCATTTGGGGAAGTGAACAGAAAAAGGGGCAACACGTCCACAGCTATAGAGTGACACATATAAAAATGCAGAGTAATAGCAACTACATAGATACACCAAGAGGAACAGAGAGAGCAGGGAGTGAAAAGGAGCTCATCTTTGGGAACTGACAGAAAGGCAGTGTTTCTCCTAAGCACTTTGCCCCACCCAGATCACCTTCACTTCTAGTATGTTCTACTTAAAAAGAAAAAGAAAAGAAAAAGAGTGGCCTTCAGGCATTAATGTGTTGGACTTCATCCTTCCCATAATTTCACCACCACATACACACTCACCTACACCCATACAATTTGGCCTCTTTTTCTCTGATCTGAAAAAGATAATCTTGCTGTCTAAAGCTATCTCCATACTTCCATCCCTCCTCTCCTGGATTTCTTACCTCATATAGTGCCCTCACTCTCACCTCCTGAAATCTCTCTCCTATGCCCAGGAAAAGCCTTATCAGAAACTCCTGACATTGACCTTCATTTAGTTATCTCCCATTCTCTCTTCAATTCACTTGTAATCGAGTTCCACCCCTACTATGCCACTAAAATCACTCTTCCTAAAATTACTCTTACTCTCACCAACGGTTAAACCCTTTGGGGTGGAGTGGTGGGGGATTACATTTTAGTAAAGGAAGGAGAAGGGGGATTGCTAAACATTAAATGGGCCAATCTCATATTTTCCATCAGGCCCAACCCTTATTCTGACTGCCGAGGAAAGAGGTTCCTATACCCTTCTCTCAGGGTGGGGTCAGTATTTCAAACTAATACAGGGATGACCAGTCATTTCAGTCCATTTTAATATAATGGAATGGAACGGAATAGAAGAAAGGACATATAGTTGTAGTGCACATGGTAAAGATACTGATTTCGTTAAGTTTTTGTTTGTTTTACCTACACACAGATACACAGCTATATATTCAGGTGGGTATGGATTAGTTTCTGGTACAAAATGCTTTATTATATGGGTCATGATCAAAAGTTAGAAAGGCACTGAACTTAGGTGTAAATAACCCTCTCAGTATATGTGGTGACAGAATAACTTCAATAAGAGGTGTGTGCTTAAATATCCCACCGTAACCCATCACAGAACGTCTGGGCAAAGGAAGAGCATAATATATAACAAAAAGAGCAAGTGGGCAGTTCTTCATGGTGTGTTTTTGCTCCCTCCACCACTGGAGCTGCTTAAAATTCCTACAATCAGGTTACACATGAGCCATCACCTATGGCATCTCAACAGGCTTTCCCTGGGCTTTTTGCAGTGTCTGCTTAATGCAAAGAATTGCTCTAGAACAGCCCACTTGGTTCCACGAGTAATCGTTTTGGTGCCTGAACAAAAGTGAAGAGTAAGCTATTTGGAACATGCCCAGGTAATAAAAGAAACCTGAATTTAATTTATATTAAAGTATGTGAACTAGAACCTGCTGCCAAACCAAACATAAAAGTAGAAACAGCACAAATCTGTATGATCTTTAATAATTCGATGGAGATTACATTTTACTCAGGAATGGAAATCCAATATAAAGCAAATAAAATAATAGTATTAATAAATTCTAAAGAGTTTATGGGTCTCAGATCAGAGTTACACAATGCACAAGGTGACATTTATTTACTTCATAGTTTAGTGAACAGTTTTGATTTATTATGTCAGACACAATTGAAAACATGCTGCCATAAAGTATCGTAGAATAATTCCACATAAAGGTGAGGTAACCTCTCATAGCTTAACTATAAAGGTTCTTATTGATTCAAATATTCTTGAAATCACTTTAGTTTCTAATATGAATAAAATACACTCATTATTAGTATATCAGGGTTTCAATTGTCTCCCATGAGATGAGGGGTTTTGAATTAGATAATCTTGACACGTACATATGGACCCACAATTTTACTATTTTGACCACAGATATAAACTACATGAATGGTTTTTTAAACGAATTTGCCCATTAGAGGGATTTGCTTCATTTGACAAATGCAGTAACTGGTGTGGAGATGCTTAGTAGTTGCCCTAGGTTACTGAGTGTGGAATGTTCTACAGAGAATGTTCTGGTGTATGATTTTCCAGATTCAAACTAGAGGATTTAAATAGAAAATCCAATGGAATTCCAAAGATTTGCCCTACAAACGTTTAAAAGATAATAATCTCTAAACAAATAAATAACAATGGGAAATAGAAAAACATGCCAAAGTCTCTACATGCTCTAGGAAAAATACCCTCTGGCCTCTTTCCTGTTTCATATTACAGTTCATAGTATATGAACATTTCAACAATAGTTAACAAAGGCTGCTCAGTGAATATGTAAGTGAGGCGGCAAGAGACTTGGAGCAATCATACTTCCAACAAAGTAAAGCATAAGAGGCTTGAAGAGAACCTGAAAGACCCTTGAATTACCACAAGTAAAAGAAACAACGTGCACACGTAATAAACTATAACACCGTATTCACCTGGTTTCAATGGCACAATGGACCCAATATTTTTGTCTCTGTTGCCATTGAAAGTTGTTTTTGTCCCTGTATTTCAATCACTCTTAAGAAATGAAGCCCACTGCATGGGAGAACATATTTCCCAATGTTATCACCGATAAAGGTTTAATCTCCAACATTTACAGGGAACTCATACAACTTAACAAAAGAAAGATAAACAACCCAATCAAAAAATGGGCAATGGACCTAAATAGATACTTTTTGAAAGAGGACATAAGGGAGTCCAAGAGACATATGAAAACATGCTCAAAGTCACTAATCATCTGAGAGGTGCAAATCAAAACAACAATGCAGTACCATCTGACACCTGTCAGAATGGCTATCATCAACAAATCAACAAATGACAAGTGCTGGAGAGGATGTGGAGAAAAAGGAACGCTCGTGCACTGCTGGTGGGAATGCAGACTGGTGCAGCCACTGTGGAAAACAGTATGGAGTTTCCTCAAAAAACTAAAAATGGAACTCCCATTTGACCCATGGATCCCACTTCTAGGAATATATCCCAAGAAACTAGAAACACCAATCAGAAAGGATATATGCACTCCTATGTTCATAGCAGCACAATTTACCATAGCTAAGATTTGAAAAAAGCCTAAGTGACCATCAGCAGATGAGTGGATTAAAAAACTGTGGTACATCTACACAATGGAATACTACACTGCGGTAAAAAAAGAAAGAATTCTTACCATTTGTAACAGCATGGATGGAACTGGAGAGCTTTATGCTAAGCGAAATAAGCCAGTCAGAGAAAGATAAATATCACATGATCTCACTCATTTGTGGAATATAATGAACAACATAAACTGATGAGCAAAAACAGATCCAGAGAGAGAGAAGCATCGATCAGACTGTCAAACCTCAGAGGGAAGGTAGAGGAGGGTAAGGAGGAGAGATCAACCAAAGGACTTGTATGCATGCATACAAGCCTAACCAATGGACACAGACAACAGGGTGGTGAGGGCATGACTGGCAGGGGTGGGGAGTAATGGGGAGATAAGGACACATATGTAATACCTTAATCAATAAAGAAAAAAAAGAAATGGAACTTTAAGTCTCAGGTGTTTCTTAGTGCAAAGGAGAGCATTGCTGGTACTGGAACTTGACTCAGAGTCATGACATAAACATATTTGAGGAGATATCTGAGAAAATTGAAGTGCTGTTTTTCTGGGAGCAGATTAAAAATTGTAGTTTACCTGATAAAGTTACATAAGCAAACTAGGGAATAGTTTAAAATTTAGAGGCAGTATTTTTTAAGGAAAAATGTTACTCTGAGTAAAGATAATGTCCTCAGAAGTGGAAATGCATTTGAAAGGCAGGAGAGAAAAGAGACGAATTTTGGTATGGCATCTGTATTTCACCAATATGATTATAAATTATGTTAAAGCACAGAGGAAGAGAATAATTGATCATAACATAGCTGAAAGAATCTAGAAATTTCTTCCCTTTTTAATAGAGAACTAATTTCCCATTATATCATGGACTTCTAGATGATATTTGAGAAGTACCTTTGAAACTTTGTGGTTTCAATTAGATCCACTACATAACCTCAAGTAGGTCAATAGTCTTCCCTGTTGATTTGATCAACTGTAAAGTATAAATAATGTTACCGAGGTATATTTTGTATAAAATGCCTGTTAAATGCATGCTTTTAAGCACTGAGTGTGGAAAATCAATATAAGTCACTTTGTTTAAAAAAATCAATTATACTTAAAATCTTTTATCTTAATCTATTTATGAATTTGTTTTTCTTCAGACATTTAAAACATATTTCTTTATTTTCCAAGTAAACAGAAGCAAAAAGTATTTATTCTATGCTGGAAAAGAGTATAAAACATTATTTACAAAATTTATAAAAGACTCTTCAATAGCATATATTTAAATATAATTGATATTTTTGTCCTTGATTAAATTTTATATTTTTTTCTTTTAGTAAATGCCCACTATTAATGTTTAAAGCTCTGTAAGAGTATTTTGGCATTATCTATAATTTCAATAATATGAATTATAAATTATTTTAAAGGCACAAGAAGAGACTATCATAAAACAGTAAGAGGAGGTAGGGATATTTTTGCCTTGATTTCTTAAGAAAGATAACATATTTGTGAGTACACTGGTCTACAATACATCTCTTTTTAAAAAAAAAAACAAAAAATGGAACACCACAAATTTGCATGTCATCCTTGCACAGGGGCCCTGCTAGTCTTCTCTGTATGGTTCCAATTTTAACATATGTGCTACCAAAGTGAGCACCATGGCCCATCATTTTTATTGAGATCCTGTTCTATTCTGCACTCAGAGTTTGTGTTTATATGTCATGACTATACCAACTGGCAAAACTAGTATGGCTTTCTGCCTAAAGGATGGTGGTACCTCCCCCGCTCTGCATTCGCTGGCATCTTTCTCTCCTCTCTGTGTGCTATCATGATGAGGTCTGCACACTCCATTTGACTTAGATGACCAATTAATGTTACAAACTTGTACAAACGTTTTAAGTATAAGTTGCATTTAGTAGGATTGTTTGTATTATGAGTGACGGAAGAATAGCTCTATTCTTTGTAATAAAAGGCTACCCAAAGGAAGGAATCAATAGAAAATTATACTCAGTTCATGGCTCATTACCATATTGGATCCATGCAAAGTCTCTCCTCATGTTTTTAGTTATGACACGTTCCCCCATGTTCTACTTTCATTCCCTTCCCACATCCATGAAAGCAAATGCCTTACCTTATTTAATGTGTATTGCCACGTTAATGATGCCTGAACTTTTAATTACTGTAAATGGTTTTGCATTATGTGTATTGATCTGTTTCTTTGATTCTTAGCACCATGCCTTTAAGATCCTTCCTTGCTTATATATAGAGAGAGTGAACTTGATAGGACATAGAAATGTATATTGCAGTCCTTTCACTTTGTGATCTTGAATAAGTCATCTATACTTTTTGTAAACTTTTTGTCTAAGTTTTCTTGTTAAAAAAAAGAGATTAAATTTAAATATGTCAAAGATTTTAGAAATAAACTATACAAAAATAAAAAAGTGCCATATATTTTGGTAGTTGCTGAATTAATAAATTCTATAGACACACTGGAATGAAATGGGAAAAGAAAGTACAAACTACCTTGTTATTTAACAGAGTTGGAGAACTATGAGGCATTAAAAAAGATAAGAGGACATTTGCACGCAGGTGTAAAAAAGAAGGAGCTCTTACCCTCCAAGACAGATGGATGGACCTAGAGACTATTATGTTAAGCAAAATAAGCCAGTCAGAAAAAGACAAATATCACATAATCTCACTTATATGTGGAATCCAATGAAGACAAATATCACAGAATCTCACTTATATGTGGAATCCAATGAACAAAATAAACTGAGAGACAAAATAGGTCCAGAGGTAGGAATGCATGGGACAGACTGATGAATCTCAGTAGGGAGTGAGGTGTAGAAGGGGACAGGAAGAGATTAGCCAAAGAACATATATGCATATATGCATAACCCATGGACACAGACAATAGGATGGGAAAGGCCTGGGGTGGGGCAGGGGTGGAGTGGAGTAGGACAAAAAAGGTGAGAAAATAGGACATATCTGTAATACTGTCAACAATAAAATAATATTTTTAAAAATGATAAGAGGAAACAAGAGTGCTGGGCAGCATCTAGCATTAGATCTTAGAGTGTGTACTGACATCCAAAAGGGTAGCCTTGATGACAATACCTCAGCCACTCACAGTTGTGGCTAAGGGTATGTATTAGGTTCTCCAGAGAAACAGAACCAATAGGATATATAGATATATGTAAGGGGAGATTTATGATGAGAACTGGACAGGATTATGAAGGCTAAGATGTCCCACAGTCTGCCTTCTGCGAGCTGGAGAGCCAGGAGAGCCAATGACATAATTCCGTCTGAGTCTGAAGGTTCTGATGTCAGAGGGCAGAAGATGGACATCTTAGCTCCAAGAGAAGACAGACCATTTGCCCTTCCACCCTTTTTTGTTCTATTTGGGCCCTCATGGATTGGATTCTTGTTTAAACCTGAGAGAGTGGATTCTCTTGACTCAGTCTACTGACTCAAATGCTAATCTCTTCCAAACAAAGATATACTCAGAAATAATGTTTTACCAACTATCTGGGCATCCCTTAGCCCAGTCCAGTGGACATGAAAAATTAACAATCACAGTGTGCAATGTGAAATGCATATCCCTGGAAAATGAAATGAGAAGAGGAGGCATGGCTTCTGGCTGGAAAGCAGAGCCTACAACAGCAGGAACAATAGGTCTTCCAGGGTGGAGCAAGAAGGTTGTCTTGAAGGTCAAGGGTTGGGGTAGATGGCCTTAGGGAAACTTTAGAATCCAATGAAGGCCCACTCAGTATAAATTTGAGAATCAACAGAAAGCCTATTGTTTCACATAACATCCTGGAAAGAAAAGATGCACCAGTGATTGTAGTGAGAGAGAAAAAAATTTATAAACTAAAGATGACCTGCAATTTTTAGAGTCTTTATGTAGATATTCATGTATATGGCTTGATATTTAGCCTTTGGAGTTAATTTCTAACACCTTAATAGGACTTTATGTTAAACATTGTTCCTTATTAGAGATAAATTCCATGAGTATCCAAAAAGAGAGATTCTTTTCTAACTAACTTCTCAGAAATCATGTAACAAATCAATTTATTAAAATGCTTCCCACCATTTTCATCTCTAAAATATTATTCATTGACGTTTGTCTTACTTTTTTTGCACTGAAGATGTTACATTGACGTTAGATCACAGATACTTCTGGCTTTTGTTGGAGGACATTACACTAAAGCTGCAACCATCTTAGGAGGTGGAGATACTTTTAAAACAAGACTTGTCTTAAAATGGGGGGTTGACTTTAATTAAAATTAAAATTCCCTTTGAGTATGCTATATTTATACTACTTATTTGTTACATTCTGTAAAATGTCTGAGTTTCTGGTGATAAAAATTCCTGCCAAAAAAAAAGTCTGTTATTTCTTGGAAATGGTTCCTTATGTTTAAAGTAAATGAATTTAGAATAGTTTCCAGAAGAGTCATCATCCAAGCAAGGAGTAGTACTTAAGTTGAAAACCACAGTCAGTGACTGTCTACGCAGCTAAAAGGAACATGTAAGGATTAGGGTCTAAATAAGCCACATTGGCTGTTTACACATGTTGATGTCTCAATTCTATGTTTTACTAGGCTTCTGTTAACATTCCCTAAAGGAGAGAGAATGACTGGGTTGAATATGTCAATATTTATTTAAATGATTATTTCCTGAATCAATTCTCCTGAAATAGTACATGAGTCTTTGTTATATTTAAATTTAATGATTATTTTATTCATTGTATAGCTTGATGTATTTCCTTCCCACCACCACACACTCCCTAAGCACAAACCCCCACTATATCCAGCCTGAATTATTGCTGGAATGTTCTCATTCATCTTAATATATCCACTCTCAGTATATGGCCTAAACTCATTTTCATACCACAACATCATCTTTATAATGCCAATTTGATGATGCCTCTTTGGCTTCCAGTTTCAATGACTTCTCCTTGTCTTTAGGATGGCCCCCACAGTCCTGCCTGCCTGACTGCCCCCAGCATCCCTGTGGCCTCTGCTTTGGCCTCTCTCTCTCTCTCTCTCTCTCTCTCTCTCTCTCTCTCTCTCTCTCTCTTAGTCTGTCCTCTAACAGCTCTTCCCCCTGACAAGTACATTCCCACCAGTGTCCCTTGCACCACTTAGTTCCATTTTTGCTGTGGATCTTAGCTCAAACAGAAGTCTTTCTCCTCTACCATATCAGTTACTTGCATAGCACTCTATACATTTCCATCAAAGAAAATAACATTATATGTAATAATCATCCATTAGGTTATTTGATTTATATTTGTTTCCCTCACTGGACTGTAAGTTTCTATGAAAATATCGTTGATTGTCTTGCACTGTTATATCTTTGATACCTTGCAGAGTACCTATACCACCCTAAATGCAATGAAAGGAAGAAAAGAAGGAGGGAAGGAAGGAGGAAGGGAGGGAGGGAAGAAGGGAGGGAGGGAGGGAGGGACAGAGGGACAGAGGGACAGAATCATGGCACTTGCCCAGAATTTATTGTGTTGCTTTATTTTATTTTTTTTGTGTGTGTGCTAAATCATTTTTAAAATGTGTAGCTTCAGGACATTTATTATAAAAAGCTGTTTTCATATACATGACTAACAACTTAAAATTCACCATACATTTACTTCATTTTTTGGCTTGACCGTCTAGTAAATCTTTTGCTTCATTGATTTTGGCTGCTATATAAGGAGATCCTCCCTTGTCTGGGTGATTTAAAAGCATAATTCGTCGGTGAGCATCTCTTATTTTTCCTTTATTGGCAGTAGGGCTTACACCTAGTATTAATGCTGCTTCTCGTTTTGTCATTTTGGGTTCAAACCCACCTCTGTAATAGCCACCACTGAAGGCAGATTTTGGTAGACTTTGAAAAACTTGTTTCACTTGAGGCTCCATATGCTTCATGGCTTGCAAAACATAACGGCCTGCAAATCCTGCAGCAGCAATGGTCAGTCCAACGGCTACCACTGTACTGGCCATGGCTCCGGCTCGGCTCCCCTGCCTCCGCCGAGAGGGCGGTTCATCCCAGCCCGAAAGGCCGCGGCCACAGCTCCCCGCAGCTACCAGAAAGCGAGGGCGCCGCCAGCGGGGAGCCAACGTCCACGCTCGGGCGCCCGCAACACTCGGTAGCGGCGCCGCCGTGTTGCTTTATTTTGTTTTGTTTCAGTTGTTAGGGTAGATATGTTTACTTTAAGTGGGTGAATTGGTATTGGCAAATCAGACTATATATCAAACATTATTAAAAAGAACTAATTTTCTTAGTTAATTTTCTCAAGTTTCATATAGGACTAACGCCTGACTAAGCAATCCTAAAATCATATGTTCATAAAAAACTAAGTTGTTTTATGATACATAAATTAAAATTTATTAATCTCAGCCCTCTAATCTGAGGGTCAGTTAATAGAATTGTATAATTTTTATAAAGTAAAAGCCCTATATATTCCTTACACAATTAAAAATGATTTTTAAGGAATACATTCTGAGCCTACACTTGAAAGTCTTAAATCTGTGACAGGCCATGAAGGGAACATAGAAAATTACAGCTGGAAGAGAATGAGAAATCATTTAGGCCCTAGTCTACCCCTTTTATATGGAGGATGATATAACCTAAGAGAAGCTGCAGACCACACTGCTGCCTGCATTGGATCGGTTCATCTAACGGGGTCTTTTAATATTTACCACTCAGTTAGATGAACCAACCCAACACATAGGCAGCACTGAGCTGACATGGGCACAGAGTCAATCTGAGAAGCTCACCACTCAGCCAGGAGCAAACAGGAATCCATGTTCTCTGCGACCAGGCAGATATAAAGAAAGAAAGGGGCTGAAGCACTCTGCCAGTTCCCCCAAACTCATCAAAAGCATCACCCCCTCCCCTGGGGAGGGCAGAGGGGAGGAAGAGGCATTCTCGGTGTGTGTCTCTGTCAAAATTTCCTCTTGTCATAAGGTCACCAGTCATCTTCGATTAGGGGCTCACCCTACTTCAGTCTGATCTCATCTTCATTACAAATCACTTTCTAACTCAAAGTTATCAATAACTGTATGTTTTCACACAATACTATCCTCTGTTCCACCAAGAGCAGTTCTTTTAAATACAGTCCAGTGTTTTCAGAATTCTCTTCCAAGCACAGACACCCATTCTGCAAGTTTTGATGGGTAAGCAATGACAATTTCCACCATGTCATGAACGCTTCCTGGATTATAGCAATTGTAAGACATGACCCAATTTCACAGCTGTTCACTGTTGGGGAAAAAATCCATCTTGGAACCAATGAAATACAGTAAATATAAACTCTATTACCCACTCTATTAGTTTTTCCTACCGTTGCTATAACAAGCTATCACAGTCTTAGTGGCTTAAAACAACACAAATTTGTTATTTTAGAGCAGTGATGGCGAACCTATGAACTCATTTTTTTGGTTGATTTTTCTTTGTTAAATGGCATTTAAATATATAAAATAAATATCAAAAATGTAAATCTTTGTTTTACTATGGTTTCAAATATCAAAAAATTTCTATATGTGACACGGCACCACAGTTAAGTTAGGGTTTTTCAAAATGCTGACACGCCGAGCTCAAAAGGTTCGCCATCACTGTTTTAGAGTCCTGTAGATTAGAAGCCCAACCAGGTCCCACTGAGCGAAATCAAGGTTTCAGTAGACGCATTCTGCTCTGTAAGCTCTAAGGGAGAATCCATCTTTGCCTTTTCCAGCTCCTAGAGGTCGCCCACATCTCTTGGCTTTGTTTTAGCTCCTTTTCTTCACCTTCAAAGCCAGCACCATAGCATCTCCCTGATCGTGATTCCCTCTGCACTTACCTTTCTCTGACCACAGACAGCAAAGGTTTGTCACTTTTAAGAACCCAAGTGATTATATTAGATCCACCTGGATAATTTAGGCTAATATTCCCATCTCAATATCCTTAATTTAATCACATCTGCAAAGCCCTTCTGTCATGCAAGGAAACACTTGGCCAGCTTTAGGAGATCATTATTCTGCCTATCACAGCCCCCACTCCAGTCTATTGTCTATTGACTTGTCTTGATGTTTTTTTTTAAAGGACAGTGTGTCTATAATCTTTGTTCTCAGTGTCTGACACCAAGTTGGTTTGTTGAATATTGAAATAGTAGAAAGAATGGTAGACTTCCTTATTTATGTCAACACAAGAAGTAACATCTGCAAAGGCATGAGTTATGAGTATGACACTTTTCATAAATGTCAAGAAGCTTGATGCAGTTAGAATTTAGGTTGTACATTAGAGTACATTGGGATGTAAGTCTAGATATTATACTGATCATGAGACATCCATAAATGTTGTTTAGAAGTTTAGGGTTTATTCTGTACCCAAAGACTCTCCATTCAAAAAGTATAAACAGGGAAGAGAGAGGATTTAATTTGATTTTTATTAAAAGTAGTCTACTGATGGCACAAAAGGTGGTTTCAGAAACAGAGACTGAAGTTAGAAAGTTTATGGTCCATGTCTGTAATTTCAGGGCACTTTAAAGACAGAGGCTACTTAGAATGTAGATTTTCTAATTTGAGGAGTTATACCTTTGTCCCACTGCCAACACTATAAACTTTCTAGTTTTTTCTAGAATATTTAAAATCACTTCAGAGTTATATTCTGCTCATTATTTAGGATTTAATTATATATAACTCCCTAGGATGCATGCCTGATGATTAGCATATTTTTTTTCAGATTTTTCAAGCAAGCTTAATCAATGAATTTTTAAGCATTTTTTTTAACTTTCTGAATGCCAACCCAGAGGGCCTTTTCCATCTGAATTAAAAAAAAAATGTAACAGAAAAGGTAGGAAGAATGAGACCGGAGAGGGACCTGACCTGCCACTGCTTCCTTTGAATATGAGGACCCGCAAGCCAAGGGACGTGGGTGGCCTTTAGAAACTGGGAATGGCAGGTCAGCAAGGAAATGGGGACTCGGCGCCACCAGGATGGAACACACTGTGAGCTCTGCTTTGTGAGATTGGAAGCAGAGAAACTGTCCAGCCTACAGATAGAACTGGGACATGACGAAGGAATGGGTGCTGTTGGAAGCCACTAAATTTATGGGGATTTGTTATGGCAGACGTAAAATATTAAAGCAAATGTTGTAAAGTGTTCATAAGTACATTTTCTACTTAACAATATCTACCATTAACATGAGCTTTTTCATCTCTTCTTAAACTGCCTCTTTCTAACTCTTCACCAAACCAACTATGAAACTTGTCAAGGACAGATTTGTAAATATCTGTCTACTGTCACCAGATTAAATCTAAATAAACGTTGGCTATACCCAGACTAGCATCCCATGGCCTCAAATTATTCCTCTCTGTCCTAATCCAGACACTGTATTCAGAAAGAGGGGTTACATCACACTTAAAAATACTGGCTTTGCTCCTGAATTTTTTTTATTATTTTTTAACATGTTTTTATTGATGTCAGAGAGAGGAAGGAAGAGAGGGATAGAAACCTAAATGATGAGAGAAAAATCATTGATCACCTACCTCCTGCACACCCCCTACTATGGATGGAGCCCATAACCTGGGCATGTGCCCTGATCAGGAATCGAATACTGACCTCTTGGTTCATAGGTTGACGCTCAACCACTGAGCAACACTGGCCAGGCTGCTCCTGAATTTTTTAATAGACTTACTTATCAGGGTGTGTCCTACCTCCTTCTGCTTCTTGTAAGAGAGAGAAACAAGTCCAGGTACAATTGAGAGGTTCGAGTTCTTCAGCCTCCTGTGAATTGAATTTATTGACTCTACATAGGGCTGTGCCCATGCTTAGCTGCACTATGGGTATTCTCTCCATGTCCCAAGCTTCCCCAACAAGAAGGCAGATACTTCTATTGACTAGAAGAAAAAATGGAGGCTAATCTGTAGCATCCTAGACCAAGGTAAAGACCAAAATGAGGTCTCCAAGAACGGGGAGATGCACACGATTACTGGTGTGACCAGGGAAATCAGAAAAAATACTCCCTGTAGGATCATCAGTGTTCACCTTGCTCACAACTGCAGTTTCCTGCTGCCGAGGAGGAAGGTTGTCTTTCCCAGTTATCACCATGATCCCCTCCCTCAGCGCCTCTTGCAGAGTAATGATAAGGTAGTGTGCCCATCCACCCAGGGGGGAATAATGGGGAGAAATCAAAATCAGCCTCTCCCTATTCAAGAGAACTTTAGGTCAAGTATTCCAAAGTTAAAACCTCAGTCAATAAACCTTTATAATTTGTTCCCTCCCTGAAAAGCTTTTTTTATTTCTTCTGAACACATGTGTATTCCCTTCTGTTTCAGATGTGTATCTGAATATCCTTTAGATGTATACATTACCTTGTTTACACTGACTCCTCTTGGTTTCCAATGTATATCTAATCTCCTCTCAAATGTATGTTTTACCTCTGTTTATTATTACTCTCTTGTAAACTTGAATTGTTTTTCAAATGTATAAATTTGTTTACATTTGAGTACAAGGGACTCCATCCCCTGCGTGTATCAAAATGGTTCCTGGATTGGGAGGGTTGGGAGGATTTGGAGATGTGTTCACGTGTAAAGCATTGAAATCCAGGCTTGTGGAGGCTCACCTCAGCTAGTCCTGAGCATATATATTGAGAAAATAACAAAAATTATGTTTCACAACTCTCAATAAACTTCTATAACTTCTCCATTTTCCTGAATCTGCCATTTTTTAGCTTGATGATTCATCTCTTTAAAAAAAATGAGTTCCATATTTTTTTTTAGAAAGACCGTAAAAGACCTCAAATTTGAGAAGAATAGAAGAGACAATTGGTTTGAAATGCTTTATGGTGCAGAGTTCCAAATTAAAGCAAGTTTGGGAAATGTTGCATACCGTCTCCCCTTCTTGGGAAGTCAGAGTGCAAATTAGTAGTTTGCAAAAGCAGCGTGGCCTTCAGTAGAGAAGACTGGTTCTCCATGTCTAACCCAGTATTAGACAAGGGAACCCTTTTTTCTTCAAGGGCCAGGACTATGGTGAGAGGAATGGGGCAAGTGAGGTCCTTAGAGCCTCAGGCACAAAGTGCACCAAAAATTCAGTGTTCAATAGAAATAACATTTTGGTACAATATTTAAAAAAATCAAAATTAATTTTAAAAAGTCAAGCTTTCAAATTTTGAAATTAAAACATTGTGGTATTTTGTTACCCTAGCAGCATGGCAGGGAATACCCTATGGAAAATACAGACTCAAGAGGGGCAAAGGATTCCCCGATTCCCTGTGGATCACTTATGTGTGGTTGGCACTGCTTTAGGCAGGAAGGAAATAGCAGTGAACAATACATTGCAGTATTGTTTTCATGAAGCCCTTCCCAAGCCTTTATATTACAGTGGGGGACATAGAAAACAAGTTAAATAAGTAAATAAGTAAAATGAACTTAGGGATAAGTTCTAAAGAGAAAAACAGAGCAGGCAAAAGGAATGAGTAGAATGATGCCAATATTGATAAGATAACCAGGAAAGGCTTCTCAGAGGAGCTGTCATTGGAGGAAAGACCTGAGAGGGGAGAGGACACAGTCATGCAGAGCAGAAGCCTTTCAGGCCAAAGGAATAGCAGAGGGAGAGGCCCCCGGGGGGAGTATGCCCCGTGTCAGGAACAGCAAGCAGGCCAGTGACTGTGC
This sequence comes from Myotis lucifugus, assembly GCF_000147115.1. NCBI lineage: Eukaryota > Metazoa > Chordata > Mammalia > Chiroptera > Vespertilionidae > Myotis > Myotis lucifugus. The sequence continues at coordinate 797,877 of NW_005871201.1, read as the reverse complement.
AGCCATCAGAGGTCAAGGGGAACAGAAGTAGTTGAGGTGAGACCACATGGGGGGTGGGGCATGTAGGGCCTGAAGCCATGATAGGGCATGGCCTTGACTGTGAGTGAGATGAGAAGCCCTTGGAGGGTCAGTCAGGGAAGTGACATGATCTGACTTACTTCCAAGATGGGCTGTGCAAATAAAAACCAGGACCTCTCCCAACTTCATCTGTCTCCACTTGTTTCATTCTCTTGGCTAGAGATGATGGGAAAATGAGGTGAGTCTTTTGATGGACCAGGGGTCATACCCCAGGGTTGTGAGACAAGGGGACAGAGAGTAAAGCGAGGATAAGCTTTCACAAACCATCTCCATGTGCTATGAATGGAGTCAGCAAGAGCTGCATCAATACGTCATAATTTTTAATATGTAGATAGATATAGATGTAGTTGAGGATGTCGATATGGGAGTATTTAATAGAATCCTACTTTGCAATTACAAAACAATAATTACATTTTTTAAAGTTTTCCTTTCATCTGTTTATTGATTATTTGGAAGGGTATTAGTATCTTTCTTAATCAAACATGAGAATGCATGCAATGCACAAAACTTAAAGAAGACAGACCTGTGTGTGCGCACGCACATGTACGTGTGTGTTTCTATTATTAAGAGCTGGCACAGAATTTTATCATATTCTCTGCTTCAAATATAAACTGCTTTGCTATCCATTACTTTAATTTTTTTCAAGTTTTCTTATTTAATTTATTTTGGAGTTTGTGAAACAAGAAGTATTTTGCCTGTTGGAAGGAAGCCTTGTTTATGAATGTTGCTACATTGATATTCATCAAGATTGGTAGCAGGCAGCTGTCGATAGTGCACACATAGGGAGCCAGGCCTCTGGATGCCAAATTCTACCCTCTGTTGTGTGAACAAAGGCAATTTTTACTGAAATCAACAAAAGCTTTCCCCCAACCCTGACTTCTATCAAAAGGCATCTGAAGGCAGAATCTGACCTTAATTTTTGTTTTATTTGCTTGGAAGAGAGTAAAACAGTGAAACAAAAAAGAAGCGCCACTTGCCAAGCTGGTATTCAGCCAGTCAGCTTTAGCTTGGCCCAGGGGTGTCATAGCTGGCATCCACCTCTCTGCTCGGTGCCCCACCCTGAAAAAATGCTGCCCGTGTCTTCCTGGGGGGTTAATGTTTTGACTGTCACCTCTGGTTCAAAAATAAAACTTGGCTTTTTTTTTTTAATTTGTTTTTAAAATCTAGGTCAGAACTCAAGGAAGATATGGGAGATTTCCAAAAAAGACACAGATAATGTGGAACTTGAACTGTTGCTAATAAATACCTACCCTTTTCTTTCCTCTTCTAAAACAGAAATTAATAAGCTCATAAGATTTAATAATAGGTTGATACAACTTTAGTCATATGTAAAGCAGTTATGGCTCTCCTAATAGCCCCTAGAAAACATTTTCTATATCCTGTCAGATACATTTCTTTCCCTCTTCCTAGACCAGTGGTTGGCAAACCGTGGCTCGCGAGCCACATGCGGCTCTTTGGCCCCTTGAGTGTGGCTCTTCCACAAAATACCACGTGCAGGCGCACACATACAGTGCGATTGAAACTTCGTGGCCCATGTGCAGAAGTCGGTTTTCAGCCTGGGCGAGTCTATTTTAAAGAAGTGGCGTTAGAAGAAGTGGGGGGTGTCGGTCGGACGGTCGGGCGACAGGAGACGTGGAGCAGGCGGCCAAGGGATACGCAGCGCGAGGGAGGCGCGCGTGATTCATGCACGAGTTGGGTGAGCCAGTCAATCAGCCACTCTGTGCAGTGGTTAGTGCTAGTCGCGTCCGCAAATCGCGCACGGGTGACAAAAGTACCTACTCGAAGCATAAAGTTACCTGTATTTTTCCAACCAGCTGCAAATCCTACAGGTATTTTTGTCATCAATTTAAGAATTGTAATTCTTTTGTGTTGGTGGCTTTATTATTATAAAATGAGACATTTTTTTAGGTGCCCTGTTTGAGATGGCTACAAAGAAGAAGCAAAGAAAAACGGAAGATGAAAACCGTGAATTTAAAGTTGAATTTAAAGTTGAATGTACCTACCTATATAGTTTAAGTTTAAAAAATTTGGCTCTCAAAAGAAATTTCAATAGTTGTACTGTTGATATTTGGCTCTATTGACTAATGAGTTTGCCGACCACTGTCCTAGACCAGGGGTCGGCAAACTGCGGCTCGTGAGCCACATGCGGCTCTTTGGCCCCTTGAGTGTGGCTCTTCCACAAAATACCACGTGCAGGCACGCATGTACAGTGCGATTGAAACTTCGTGTCCCTAGCCCTGACCGGTTTGGCTCAGTGGATAGAGCCACACTCAAGGGGCCAAAGAGCCGCATGTGATTCACGAGCCGCAGTTTGCTGACCACTGTCCTAGACCATAGGTGAAAAAGGAGAATTGCTCTGAGTTCTATTTCTGCCATTGTTTCAACTCACTATCAATCTCAACCGAAACTCTCCATCATTAAACAAAGCTGTAGCATCACTGCCTCTTGGCCTCTCTTACATAACCATCCCAATTGTACAACTGGAGGATGTCATTAGTCCTTTGTATGATATGCTTGGTAGGCTCAATACTAGCAACGCACAACAAAGAGCTATGACTTTAACCAATCAGTTTATTCCTCTAGACAGTAGCTGACACAAATCTGCTCTTACACCTTCTAAATGATGAAACATGGCTTTGTACTGATTTCCATCTTAAACTATTCTGAATATAGCCAAATTTTTATATTCTCTGAAAGCGATGTTCTAAGAGGTAAGATGCGATCATATTATAATAGCATTTTCTACAAGAATAGACTTTTGTCAACCAGTACTTCTATCCCAAAAGCCACTCACCATCTTTTACTCTATAATTCTTTCCCACATAATGAGGGAAGGAATCCCAATAAAAAAAATCCCTTTTGACAGACCAAATGTTCCATGTAAATATTTAGGTACTTACTGGTCATCTTAGAGGCCTACAAATTTCAAGAATAGAAAGTTTCCATTGTCATGGTGTGGCCCCAGTCAGCTCTGATCAATGGCTGCAGAAGTCCCTTCCAAGTTCACCAGAGATTGTGCAGAATTTATCTCCAGTGGTGCTAGTTGTAGGAATCAGAGGGTTCCTTTTACATAGATTAGATGGCAAGACTTGGGAACAAGGTTCAGGTAAGAATCAAGGTCTGAGTTTCACAGAGGCAGGTGGTCTGGCCATGGAGAGGGAGTGAGGGGTTCTTACAAACTGAATTGGACCCCTAAACATTCATTTCTTGAAACTCTAACCTCCAATGTGACTATTAAATGAAATGAAGACTACTTAAGGAGGTAATGAAGGTTAAATGAGGTCATATAAGTGGGTCCTAATCCAATATATGAAGAGAGAAAGCCACCAAGGAGTCAGGCACTCAGAGAAAAGGCCACGTGGGGACACAGCCAGGAAAAGTCCATCTGAAAGCCCTGGAGAGAGGCCTCAGAAGAAACCAAACCTGCAAACTCCCTGACCTTGGACTTCCAGCCTTCAGAAGAGTGATAAATTTCTGTGCATTAGCCATTAATCTGTGGTGTTTTGTTGTGGCAACCTTAGCAGGTTAGTACAGAGGTCTCTGCTCTTTTTTTTATTTTATGTTTTTTAAGTTAAACTGGTAAATCAGTTGGCTCATAATTATTCAGAGTATAAAGAGTATGCCTACAAATATATGGCCTATTTCAAAATACTTACATTAATACGTAATAGAAGCAATACAAGTTATGTCAGCCACCGGCAGCTGTTCTGGCACCATGGTCGTTTACCCTCTCACTGCGTAGGTGACTAACCCCCATATCCAATCCCAGCTCCTCTTGCTGTTTAAATAAAAACCAATAAAGATGTCCCACAGACATACTTTTTTAAAAAATAAGGTTGAGTCTGATGTTAATTTTCTCAGTGTTAAAGTTCAGGTTGCTTGTAGACACTTTGTGCTTTTCCTCTTCTTCCTTCACAGTCTGAACCCTTCCTCTTTGGACTCATTTCCTCCGACCCCCCACTCCCTCACCAGTAGTTGAACTTACACAGAGCAGAAAATGCATGCACTGGAGGCAGAATGAAAGAAGACTGAACTATAGCAACTATGCGGAGAGGGAAGAGAAGGACCAGAAGAAGCAATGTTTCTTGTCAAACAGGAGCAGTGATCTATTGCCCATGGGGAGAGTAAGGCTAAGCCCCGTGTCCTTCGTGCAGTTTAGGAGAAAGTCTATATAGTCCAGAGAAGTCTAACCAACCAGTGTCAAGTTGGAGTCTGTATCAGTTGGGTTATGTCACTTGAACATGAAGGAAAGGAAGGAATAACCCTTCTTCATGACTCCATGAGTCTGCTTGATCAGCCACAGTGTGGCCCTTTTGAAACAGGCTGTGGGAGCCCCTACCTTCTTTGGTAACTTACGCACAGCAACTTTCCATAGTCTAAGACACTGGCCACCTTGACTTGATCCATTAGGAGCCTGCATTCTGGCTGTGCCTCTTCATGATCACAAGCAGGCCAGTGTCTGTCCCCGGAACTAAAAGAAGCCTATTTTCCAAGTGACTCTTATTTCACATTCAGCCCATCCTAGGTCCCAGAAGCCCTAGGCTTGGCACACGGCCTCCATTCCAACAGGAAGAAGGCAAGAAGTGATAGCCAACTTGTATAGAAAGTTGGAAAATGAGTCAAATAAAGAATCGAATGGCCTCACTCTGTCTTTCCAGACATTGGATCTCTGGTGCAGATAAGGGTGGAGAACCTCCATGGTAACCAGGGTCTCTTGCTGATCAAGGAAACCGGCCAAGAAGGACAGAAGATAAACTTCATCCTCATTCATTTCAGGCACGAAGATTAAGCGCAGACATATCTGAGGCATCAGCAAGGGAGGGCTCAGCACCAGTTTGAGTTGGAAGGAAACAGAGGGCTGCAGAGGGAGGGCAGGCTGACTGGTCAAACAGGGGGCCTTTGATCAGGTTTTATTAGGTCCTTTCCTAGAGAAAGGAGCTAACATTTACAATCGGACACAGAGTTTCTCTCCTCAGAGAGGGCCAAAACAGTGTCTCATATATGTTTATATAACAGAAATGTCCCCATGTCTAAGTTTCTCTAGTTTGAAAATGAGGTAAATGGTCTTTTTTCCTTGTGATATCTTTAAGTTCCTTTGAAGGAAATAGAAGACATTATTAACATTAAAAGACTGTTGTTGATTTGCTATAGAACATAAGTCCTGAAAAACTTCCCTACCTGTATGCCTTTAGGCAGAGAATTTTACCTAGTTTGTCTAAGCAACGTTTTAGTATGCAAAGCAAAACAAAGCCACACAGCTTAACTTAATCAATGAGTCATGCCCGTTTTAGTTCAAATAAAAAATTCTTGATGGGTTTACTAAAAAAGTAATTGATGTGAAGATAGCTGTCCTAGATGAGTAGATGGCCCTAAAATTTGAGTATGCACTAGAAAAATAGAGTTTAAATGTATTTCTTCTAATAATACCCCAAATAAATGCAAAGTCTTTATTAGTTTCCAATGAGACATTCATTCTTTTGAAACTATTAAGACATGCAGACCACTCCAATGTGAACAAGCCGAATGGAATGCTTTCAGTCTCCAAAGAATGGGACCTTTCTTGGTACCTAATTAGCTTTCTTTTTTAAGCCAGGGGGCTCTGCTCAGAGTCAGGGCACCTCTTCAAAGCAGGCCCAGCAAACCCACGTTATACAAGGTCATAGTCCGTAGACAGATCTCCAAGCACATCAGGTTGTGTTTCCTTTAGAGACACAGGAAGTGGGGAAAAGTCAGAAAGTGCAGTTTACCCCCCAGGCCAACAAACGACTATGCCAATTACTCCCCAGGGTAGTTCAGCACAATTGAAAGAGTCCGCCCAGATAATTATTAGTGACACAAGCATGTGCTTTGGTCAAGTTGACTTAGGTGTCTGGCTGAAAGAAATAGTCACGAAGCTCTATTGGCAAATAACCTCCCCTTATTTCTATTTTTATCAGAAGAGGTCCCCATAAGGTGTTCAATCTGTTCATACAATCAAATCATAAATATTTCAGTTTTCTTAAATGTTGGTAAAGCAAATTTACATAAGAATAAAAACATAGGTATTTAAATTCTATTTTGACCAATAATTCCAGACATGGTGCCACAAGTGATCATTAAGATCAGTAGATTTGCGTTCTTTTTCCTATAGAAGTTATTATCTGGACTTCATAAATAAGCAACTAAGTTTCAAAAGTCAAGTACTTTGAAAAATAATGAAATATTGGAATAAGGTACCCTATAACTGGCAAGTTATATTCAATAGATATGTTTTTAAAAGCGGTGAGCAAATTTTAATTTAAATGTTTAAGGGGTATGTAGTGGTAAGGCATTCCAACTTGATTCTTAGAGTGAATAGATTTTAATGTAAATAAACCTACAAAAAATCCTTCTCCAAGTTTCCTTTTTTATATCTGGGTTTTCCTATATCAAACTGATTTGCAAAATTGAGCTATGCTTATGCATTTGGTCAAATGGTATTTATGAAATTAATCACATGCTCAGTTATAGTTTTCTTCAGTGAAAGAAGGGTGTAGTAAGATTTCTCTGGAGTGACAGCACAGGACTTAGGCGCTTTTCTCACACTCTGCCTCAAAGGGATATCATGCTGGTTCTGTTAACTTTCTACTGCTGCTCTGACAAATTACTGCCAACCTCGGGGCTGAAAAAAAAAACCCATTAATTATCACATGGTTCTCTAGGTCAGAAATTGGGTTGGTGCCCCTGCTTTCTCTGCTCTGGATCCCACAAGGACATCATCAAGTGCTCAGCTCATTGGCCTCTTATTCAGACGCTCTCAGAAGAATATGCTTCTTTAATCTCAGGGCCAGCAACATGCTGGAATCTCTCTGAATTCCCTTCTGCACATCTCACTAACTGCTTGCCTCTTCTGTTTCTAAGGGCTCCTGTGAGACCCTGGGGCCACCCAGATAATTCAAGGTAATCTCTCTATTTTCAAGTCAGTTTCTTGGTAACCTTAACTACATCTCCAAGTCTCTCTCACTACAGTACCCGGATGCTGATTGAATGCCCACAGAACAGTAATCTTGAGTGAACATCTTTAGCATTCTACCCACACGCTAAATAATGGTCTCATCCCAAGAAGATCGAATGTAGCCAAACTAAGCATCTTTTCAAACAAGTAGTCATCTATTCCACAGTTTTTAAGAAAATAACTTGGATTCTGCCCAGCTCACCCAAGGAATCTCAACTAACTTGTACAATCAAATATCTTGAAAAGCTACAGAATATAGCAAGAAAGCAAACTAAAATTAGAAGTAAAGTGAGAAACAAAACATATCAACACCATATTATCAATATTTTGGCCTTTAATAAAGCTGAGCTGTTAAAATAAACTCTTGTCTGTGGCTTACACTGTGCCATGGCCATTTGTATCTATTGCAGGTGAATGGGTGTCACTTAAGGGTATGACAAATGCCTGACCTCACAATAGATTTTCGCATTCAAATTTATAAGTGCTTTTACTGGAAGGGTTCTTAATGGGAACTCCCATATTAACTATTGATCGCTTGCTTGCATTTAGTCTTTCACTTAGGTTGAAATATTGAAATGGGTCAGTATTAGGTTTACCAAATAGATGGAACTTAAACTATATCTACTGCCAGGGTTAAATATATATGGACATTCATTGGTGGGACCCACAAAAGTCCTTCAAGACTTCTTTTGCATTGGGCTGAAGAGGCTCCCCAGAGAGAATTGTTCCTAAAGGGATGAGCCCGGCATGTGAAATGCCTTCATCTTCAAGGAAGTAGAGGGATGTTGAGTACAGTATGGCACTTGCCATCCAAAAACAAAACAAGTCCCACTTCTGGAAAACGTTGCAGGGGAAACAATATTTGAAAGATCTAGTTTTATGCATTTTTTTTTATCAATAAGACAGCTGGGAAAATATAGTTCTCTGTGTTATTCAGGAAGGAAAGGAGAAGCAGCGAGCACTAGTAATATCTCTATAAAAGCACTATTGGTTTTTATTTAATTTTAATTAAATTTATTGGGGTAACATTGGTTAATAACATTATATAAGTTTCAGGTGTACAATTTTATAATACATCATTTATATATTGCATTGTGTACCACCCAAAGTCTAGTCTTCTGTTTCATTTATGTTGGTTTTATAACTGGTCACTTTTCCAAATTTTCTTATAATTTCTGGCTTCATTCATTATATTGGATTTTTTATGTAGATAAAGCTCCTTGGGTTTCTCAATAATTTTTAAGAGTATAAACAAGTTCTGATACCAAAAACAATCAAGAACCTCTGCTTTATTTCTAACATATTTCTTTGCAATGTTTCTACATTGAGTCTTTATCGGTTGATTTTTAATAACAGCATGGAGCTTTAAAAAATTTTAATTCAATTTATCTTTTAGTTAGTAACTTGAATAAGTTACATATATTTTGGTTACTGATGCATTTCAGCTTATTTTTCTAACATACTTTTTCTCATGTATTATTCCTTTTCCTTACCTCAATATTTTACTCTTTTCCTAAAATCTATTGAATTAACCACATTTTTCTCTACAAATCTATTTCTAAATAGATTGTCACTCATATTCTTAATATCTTAACAGTATATTTCTTTAAAAAATCAGTGTCCTTATTTATTAACTTAAAAGAAGTGTGGAGAAGTTTGCACTATTTTACATCTTAGCATATTCAAACTGCCACCCCAGTTCCCCCAGCACCCATTTCAGCATTCCTACATCTTTACTTTGAGAGGCAAAATTTTTTGCATATATTCATTCTTACATCCTTTTTCAGAAGTCATGATGTGTTTTCCAACAACATTTTTTTTTGCCTTAAGAGAAACTATGGCACCTACTGTTAATATAAAATTTTTTCCCTTTATATATTTAATGGTTTCCTATTTCCTAAACAAACAAACAAACAAACAAACAAAACCACATTAATTTAGTCTAGCATTTAGGTCTAACATTCAATATAATATTAACCCACTATACTCCTGTTCAAGATACACTAACACGGAATAGGATTACAGGACATTTCCTAGGCATGTCACACCATTTACCATCGCTGTGCCTATCTCTCTTCTCTATTTATGCCTGGATCCCCTCCTGAGCCTTCATATTTCTATAACCATCTTGAACCATAATCTGGTTCAAATGTCCCTCCTTCCCAAAGACCTCCCTGAGAAGCCCTAGTGGAAGTAATTCCCAGGCACTGAATTCCTAAGCACTGTACCAGTCAAAATGCAGGTATCTTATGCTGCAATGATTTATACTTATTTGAGGTTGTATCCTATTTTCCCAATTATATAGTAAGTTCTTTGAAAACAGAAATTATTTAACCCATCTTTGAATCTCCCACATCACTAAACACAGATTTATTCAGAAAATAGAATGGAAGTTAATAATTCTCAGGAATATAACAGTCAAAACCAACTGGCATAGAGCCAAGCAATTACTTTTTGGCTTTCTAAGATGAGATCACCAACCTTCCTGCACCCAGCAGGTACCCTTGGTTTGGGTACATTGGGAATTATTCTACCATGGGCTGAGGATAGAAGAATTGCAACTGGAGGTCTCCTACATCCATACTTTGCATTTACAGCTTCCGCTGACCCTCAAGAAACAACAGAAAGAGTTTATTTGACTACCACCACGCCTCCCTTTCTACTACCATCTGCTAAATCATCTTAAGGCCCTACTATAAAAGTGCTGAGGAAACCACTACCTACTAAACCTGTTAGCAACATCAGTCCATGGACATGGTTTCTAAAGCATTTTCAAACATTTTCTATAACATTAAATGCTCTTTCATCAATACCCACAATGTGTCAAAAAAGGAAAGAAATGTAAATTATTGAAATACAGTGTGCCGCCCAGCCAGTGTTGCTCAGTGGTTGAGTATCGACCTATGAACCAGGAGGTCATGATTAGACTCCCAGTCAGGGCACATGCCCAGGTTGCGGGCTCGATCCCCAGTAGGGGGCACGCAGGAGGCAGCCAATCGATGATTCTCTCCCATCATTGATGTTTCTATCTCTCCCCCTCTCCCTTCCTCTCGCTGAAATAAAATTAAAAAAAAAAACATATTAGAAATAAAAGAAATACAGTGTGCTGACCTTACACAGGATGACATTTGCTAGCACTGATTTCATTTATCCTGACTCTCTCCATTTTCATAAGGACATGTGCTACCATCTGAACTGCAGAATATATGTAAAACGTAACTTACAAATAGTTCCATAGTCCACTCTTTCAAATATACAAGTCATCTGTTATCTTCAGTTTAGCTCAACAAAAAATTATCAAGTCTCTGCTATTTACTTGATACTTTATTAGGCAATACCTCCATAAAGATGACTAAAACACAACCCCCTATTCCCAGTGCACTGGAGGCAGAGGAGGAAATAAACACCTAAACACATAACGTCAATATAATGTGGTAAGGTCTCTGATAAGAGGTTTTAGGACACATATTGGTTTCGAGAAAGGCTTCCTTGATGATCTCACCCTTGGCTGAATTTTTGAAAGTGGGTATAAGTTAAGCAGATGATTGTCAGTGATGCCTTTCAGACGGAGGTATAAAGTGCTATTCTGAGGCCAGCCTTTTAGAGTTACTAAAAGGCTGTAGGAAGCACCAAGAATTGGGGCCAGCAGATTAGGTGGAAACAGAATCTTGTATTGCATGATGATAAGCTGCGAGTTAAGTTACATTTACTATGTCCCAAACTGTGTTGCATGGGAAGACCAGAATCCTGCAGAACATAACCGATTCTCTTGGGGGAAAAAAACACAACATATATATATATATATATAGTTCTATAGTCAAACTGATCACCCTTCAGAAATGCACATTGAGAATTTTAAAGGCTATGAAAAGTCCTGAAGTCAAGAAGCGGGCTTCAGGTGAACCCAGTATTTCCCAAACTTACTTGGCTTCTAATCATTTTTCACAGAATATCTGTTAACATCCACATGACTCAAGTGTTTCACAAAACACACTTTGGGCAACACTGGCTATAAGCAGTGGAGTAACTCCTGGGCTCGTCACTGTACATACATGTTGATGAATTTGGACTTTGTTTGGCATTCAGTAGGGAACCATCAGCACTGTTCCAGCAGGAAAATGACTTGATTGGAACCATGACTGGGGCATGTAACGCAACAATGATGCAAGGATGGATTGGAGGGAGGCAGGCGGCAGGCTGGAACACCAGTGGGGAGAATTCATTCTTGGAACAGTTCAAAATATAAAACTATAAACATATGTTTTGGAAATGTTTTCAGATTGAATACATTCTATGATAATATACTAGGGAAATTTCTTTGAAAATCCATAACAGATGCCAGCAAGAGCACTCTCCACTTTATCATCAATTAGCATGTATTGGGGATCTCCAGGGGGCACTGTGCATGTATATACTGTAACAACCAGCGACAAATTGCAGCAGGCTTGCCTTGTTGTCAACCCAGAGGAAAAATGATCAAGATAAAATAATTAATTTCAGGTGGATCCAATTACTGTAGTCAGTCACTACTCAACTATTTATGAAGCGCCCACAGGGTGCACAGGACTTTACTAGGTTCTTGTGAAAACTTATAAAGATATTAATAATAGAGATATTTTTCAACCACAATCATATGTAATTGGCATTGGAGCTTGAATAAAAACAGGGCTCGCGGTGGCTCATCAATGTTGACTGTGTGCAGAGGAGGCAGCTACCAGTGAGCAGCCATTGAACAATTGTGCTCAGCATAAAAAAAATAAATAAATAAAAGCAGCCCTTTTAAACATTCCATCATTGAAGAGGGTATTGAATTAGATAATTTACAAAGTTTTAACAGTATGTAAGTCTATTATTAGGTTAAAATGTTGGGATAACTCAGTCCAGGGAATAAGTACTTCTAGTACTTCAGAACTGGGCAAATACATAGTTCTAATACTCATTTGGTCAATTAGAAAATACAGCCCTGACCGGTTTGGCTCAGTGGATAGAGCGTCGGCCTGCGGACCGAAGGGTCCTGGGTTTGATTCCGGTCAAGGGCATGTACCTTGGTTGCAGGCACATCCCCAGTGGGGGGTGTGCAGAAGGCAGCTGATCAATGTTTCTCTCTCATTGATGCTTTTAACTCTCTATCCCTCTCCCTTCCTCTCTGTAAAAAATCAATAAAATATTTTTTTTAAAAAAAGAAAGAAAATACATAAGGACACAAATATATGTTTGGCACTGAACAATGCATTGAGGAGATAGCAGTGAACAAAATGTTCTGAAATCATTGCCCTTGTGGAGGTTGGATTTGGTTAGTGGAGACAGATCTTAAGCAAATAAATAAGAATAGTTATTGATATGAATGTAAACAGAGATATAAATATATAGAGAGATATCAGTGTGATGACTACAATGGAGAAAAATTAGGCAGAGTAAAAAAAAACAATAGGGTCTTCTAAAAAGTTGGGAGCACTTGAGAAAAAAAATATTTCCGGCAAAAGAAATCGCAGGTGCAAAGGCCCGGAGGCAGGGACATCTGTCTGTGGCTACATTAGAATGAAAAAGAGAAGGGGCAGTAGAAATGAGGTGAAAAACAACAAGGAGTAGATAATTTAGGGGAAATGCAATGAGTCTGACTTTTCTCTGAGTGTGATAGGTACATGAGGGTTCTGAGATGAGGGCTGATAGGATCTGACATGATTTTAAAGCAGCGGTTCTCAACCTGTGGGTCGCGACCCCTTTGGCGGTAAAACGACCCTTTCACAGGGGTCGCCTAAGACCATCCTGCATATCAGATATTTACATTACGATTCATAACAGTAGCAACATTACAGTTATGAAGTAGCAACGAAAATAATTGTATGGTTGGGTCACAACATGAGGAACTGTATTTAAAGGGCCAGAAGGTTGAGAACCACTGTTTTAAAGGATCACTGTGGCTGCTGTGTTAGGAAAAGACTGGAGTGTGGGTTGACAAAGGAAGAAGTAGGAAAACTAGTCAGGAGACCCTCACATTACAAGTGAGAAATGGTGGAGGCTTGGGCGTAGGAGGCAAGAGTGAAAAAGTAGTCAGATTTAAGAAATATTTTTATGGTAATGCTGTTTGCTAGGGGAAAGGCCAGAGATGACTTAGTCTTTGACTTGAGCAACTGGACAAATGCGGTTGCCGTCTAATGAGATGTGGGGGACTGTAGGTGGAAATAGGTTTTGGGGATGAAAAAAATGAGAGTGCAGTTTTGGGCATGTTAACTGTGAAATGTTTATTCAGCATCCAATTGGGGACTTTGAGTAGGCAGTTGCATATGAGAGTTTAAAAATCAGGCAAGGGTCCAAGGCTAGAGACAGAAAATTAGGCAGGAATGATCTCACCAAGAGAGAGAGCACAGATAAAGAAAGGATCTAGGACTGAGCCCTGGACACACCAATATTTACAAGTCAGAGAAACAATGAGAAGCTAGGAAGGCAAACTGAGAATAAAAAAAGCTAATTAAGTAAGAAAACCAGCAGAGTGTAATAACCAGAAAGCCAAGTAAAGAAATTATTTTGAGAGAGATGAAATTTTCCTTTTGTGTCAAATGCTGCTGGTAGATCAAGATAAACATAACTTAGTTTTGGCTATTGCATTTGGAAACGCCAAGGAAAAGGTGTTTGACAAAGTTTTACTGGAGAGCTAGAGACAAACCTGATTGAAGTGGATTTAATAAAGAAGAGGAAGTAAGTTAGAGGCAAATACAAATAACTCCTTCAATGAGTTTTCCTATAAAAGAAAGAAAAAAAATGGGACAATAACTTTCAAGGTATGAAACTCGAGAGAGAAATGGGAGAAATTCCTCAATGGGAGAGATTACATTCTATATTAATGTATGCAATACAGAAATAAAAAGATGGTTGTATAAGAGAGAGAGAGCAGTGCTTTGCACACTAGTATTTCATTTAGGGAGTAAAACCAGAAAGGAAAAATGTAATCTTTTTCCCAGAAGGTAGTTACTGATATTCTTTGCTTGCATTTTAAAAAAAGTCCCTGGTAAAAGGCTGTGTTGCCTTTCTTTGTTTGTTTAAGGAAAATAGACCTCAAGGAAATGGGATTGTGGGCAGATGTGGTTCATAATGATTAAGAAGTAATGATTCTGATATAAACTGAAATCTATTTCTTAAAGGATAAGAAACTCCATCTATAACACAGGTATTTAAAAGAAATACATGAACTATTTCATCTGCTAAAGTCTTAGAGCAGGCCAAGCCACGGTACTTGGAAGAAGATCCTATTGACCTGTATAACATGCATCTCCATCCCCTGTTATGGTCAACAGAAGCAATAGATTTGGATCCCACCGATTCTCTTTAGCTGCCTCTGCTGCTGGCTAGGAGAAGAAGAATCAGAGAAAAATAGGGTTAAATTTTAATGAAAAATTGCAATTCTTCGAGATTACGAATTGGATTGATGAGTTTTTCTTTCCTGAAGGACAACATGCAGATTAAAGAGCTTTTAACTGTTCTTGATGCAATCAAAAGGTTATGGTCCTCTGCTAAAAACTCAGTTTCAGCCACAGTTTACGTAAGTCGTTCACATGACTCACTCAGTAATGATGTACTTGGCCCACTGCTTGTGGTCTGGTTCTCATTTGTTTGGTATTACATTCCAAGACTGCAATGACTCAGAAATGTTCCTTATTTTTTACAGTAAGAAGAAATAGCATGTTTCGCCTGAAAAATCTCGTTTAATCACTTGTCTGTGGTCTTCCCACAATCTATCCAAACAGGTGTATATAAGTGAAGACTTCCACATATCAAGTTAGAAGAACCAATATCTCTAACCAGAAAACTTCTGAAGTTAGTTCCTACACTCATATGACATTAATGGTGTGAACCTCGAGGACTAAGAAGAGCTCCTGATGGCCAACTGGGCTCAAATTTTTTAAAAAGCAGAGCCTAGCAGCCATTTCTGCACAGGGGCCTCTCAAGCAAATTGCACTCAAGGGGAAGCCTGCCTCTGTGCTGAAATGCGGGCCTGCCTTTAAAAAAGGGTTCCTGGAGTCCTATTTCAACCAATAGGTCTGAGGCTCTCCCCATCCAATTGGAGCTGTGTGGCCCTGACCAATCGGAGCGGCTCTATTCTGACCAATCAGGACAGTGTCTTTTGGGCCAATCAAACTGTGAGGATTTGCTGTCCTCATTTACATGAGAACAAATCAGCCAGGAGTGGAAACTTCTGTCCATATAAGCCAGCTCCCCTCTGGCTGGGAGAGTGCACTGAAGACCAAAGACCACATTCCCAGCTGGAGGCGAAACACCGGAGATGGAGGCCTCCTGGCCTCAGTCTGGCCTCAGAGCCGCCTCTCAGCCATGTGGTTTTGTAGCCATGCTGCATCACTGTTTGCACTGAATAAAGTTTTCTTCTTCACTGCACCTCAAACTGGGGATTCCTGTTGGTATTGAATTGGTGCCATTAACAATTGGTTGACAACAGAAAATTTAAACTCTTTGTAATACTGTATAATATTTACCCTCATCAGAGTATAGCTGCTGAATAATTACAGGTATGCTTTTCAGAATATAGGAAAACTTTCCAGGATAGACAATTAGCAAATATTTATGAACGCTCTATCAAGTAAGTAGGAGAGAATGCAATAGTTGCACCTATTTGAAGAGATGCAATTATTCAAGAGATGTGCAAATTTTGTTCTATGTTGACATGGAAGATAAAAGGAGGGGCAATAGGTAAAAAATGGTGGATATTGTTTTGACAGTATAATTTTTCTATGGACTATTAAGAAAATAGATTGTCTTTGAAACTGCAGATCCCTGAAGACATCTAAGCAGAAATAAAAGTGAAGAATCAGATGAGAAATTAGTCTCAAATATCTGTTTCCTACAAACCAGTATCTTGAATTCTAGCCAAAGTTAATAGGTATTCATTTATTTAAAAAAAACAAAAACAGTTTCTCCAGATTTAAATTTCCCTATGTTTACCCAGTCTAACCTCTTGGGTTGCCTGGTTTCTTCCCCCTCTCTCATAGTAATTTATAGCCAGTTTCAAAGCCTGATAGAAGTTCATCAATTAGAAGTCAAAGCAAAGGAATCCAGTGCCATTCTCTTAGTCACTTGAAATTCCTTTGATTTAACAAGGACTGCTCTACATCTGAAAATAATACTTTGCAAAGCCACATTTTTATACTCAAGATCATGTCAAGTAAGTTATGTGATATAAGATTAACTTTCTTGCTCACTCAGTTAAATGTTTGGGCTACAAAAGGAAAGTGAAAAAGTAGTAGTAAATTCATTGGACTAAAGAAGTACTTTCTCTCTCAGAGGTGAAATTGTTGCAGTATCATCTCTGGGTGATCATATCTTAATTATTTTGTATATTGTAGCCCAGAGGTTTGTTCTCCTATTTGTGCGGTGCCAGAATGTCTAACAATGACCTCCTTTCCTGATGTATAAGAGAAAGTACCCGCCCCCCAAAAAAGAAATTCATTTAGATGAGACAATATCAATCAGTATTGCATTAATTCATCACCTCAGCTTCCCAGATTTGCCACACTGCCCTAGAATGAGATCATGAATTCTTAAGGATTTCTGATTTTACTTCTCTAAAGCTCAGTTGACTCCTCTATAAATGAAGGCTACATATTACATAATCCAAAAACCACATTCCAGCACAACATTTTAGGATTCCATTCCCACAAGTCCAGTTGTTGCAACCCTATTATCTTCCAAGCATCGAAAACCCAACAATTGAATAAATCTCTTTCTCCCCTCTGGTAAATCAGCAATATTCAAGGTGGCCCATAACCCTCTTCTGAAAGAATAGATATGATACATTCCAGTTTGGGACAGCTCTAAGCCCTCTGTGAGTTCTTGAACATCATTCTTTTGTGACTCAGCTATGACTGTGTTCAATTCTGTGAGTTCTTTCTTGTGAAAGTTATCACGATCTATGCATTAAACTCATCTATCTGAGTCAGTCATTTTTATCTGTCTCCACTTTAGCATGTCTCTCTGCCTCCCCTCACATCACTGCCTGCTCAGAAGATGAGATCAGGGCTGGCATCAGTGAGGGAAGAGCAAGTAAAAATAGCCTTCCTGTCACTGTCATTTTTTTGTGAGTGCTTTCTTTTTCTTTTGATAAAGGGATAGTATTTTTCCACCTTCTGCCACTTAATAATTTTAAACAGATTTTTATATCTGCGAGCTGCATCTGTATCTTGCTCCAATAGTACTGGTTTATCAACCATAGCATGATATAATATTAAAGATCATTGGATTTGGACGAGCAAGATCTAGGTTGCTGCTGGATACTCTTTGGAAAGTATCCAGAATCTCTGAACTTCAGTTTCCCAATCTTTAATGTTACTACATCAATAGTCCAGTACTTGATCTTAAGACCTCTTCTTCTTCTTCCTGCTTCTCATCATTGGATTTATCTCTGAAGCATTTCCATTTTTTTCTGGATAGACACGTAAATATGTTAATTATGTGAGTAAATCAAGATGTAATCATAGAATTTTAGAGTCAAATGATTTCTCAGCAATTGGGCAATCCAACTCTTATACTTTATGGATAAAGTAAAGAGATCCAGAGAAATTAAGTGACTTCTTACATAAATAGTGACATAGTTGGAACCAGAAACTAGGACTCAATCCCCAGTGTCTTTTTAGTTCTGATATCAATGTTACCATTTTTATAATCCTATGAAACCTGGTTCTTATGCTTTTTATATTCCATCTAGGGCAGAGGAAGGAGAAACAACCTTTATCCAGCATCAATGGTTAATTTCCATCTCTAACACCTAATTTGGAGACTTGGAGATGAGGGGAGAGGGTATGGTCTGAAACACAAACCCAGAAGGGAAGATGGAACAGGAGAAAGAAATGTGGTACATCAGTGCTCTGGACATCAGAGGGAAATGAGAGATAGAATGAATTTCCTTGAAGGTTCTACCCAGTGCCTAGTATCTAAAAGCCTTTAGATGTATTAGAGAGAGTTCATAACATAGACCCTTAACTGAACAGAAAGAGCCTTTACTTCAAGGAAAGGTACTTTGGGAAAGCCACAGACTTTGAAGATCTTGCAGACTTTGAACACAAATTTCTAAGCTAACTTCTCGACACCAGGGACTGAATTAAGGATTGGGGATGTAAAGAGAAATAACCAGAGATGCAAGCTGCAGGTGATCCTTGTCTATCTAGTGAGATGGGCAGAGAAGTCAATGATGACAATGTAGAATGCTGTGTTCTGCAGGATGTAAAAGGGGTGCCTATAAAACAGTAGAGGGGTGGCGCTTGAACTGGGTCTTCTAAGATGAGAAGTTGGAGATCAGAGTGTCTCAAGAAGAGGGGGCAGCATTTGGGAGGGCAGGAGATTATTCAACAGCCTGAGTCCTCGGAGGTTCTCACTGGTCACAAGACCAGTGGGGTCAGGAGGATAACCATGATGGGCCCCAGGGAATCCTGAGGCTGAGCAGCTGCAGGATTATATTTCAGAAAAACCACTGATAGTTGTACCGAGGAAGAGTTAGTTGGGGACCACAAGAGTGAAGAGTAAGCAGGGAGCAGTGTGCTAGACTGGTTCAGCTGAGAATCAACATGAGGACTATGAGAAAGATGCCACCAGAAAATAGCTAGCAGGAATTACTGGTGGAATAGAAAAAGCGAAAAAGAAGAGTTTTCTTTTAAGACCTAACGGGTTTGGCTCAGTGGATAGAGCGTCGGCCTGCAGACTCAAGGGTCCCAGGTTCAATTCCGGTCAAGGGCATGTACCTTGGTTGTGGGCAAATACCCAGTGGGGAGTGTGCAGGAGGCGGCTGATCGATGTTTCTCTCTCATCGATGTTTCTAACTCTCTATCCCTCTCCCTTCCTCTCTGTAAAAAATCAATAAAATATATTTTAAAAAAATAAAATAAATGTGTGATATTACTCATCTCAGACACCACAAGGTTAGCATATACGTACGCTTATATTTCAATAAAGTTGGCTGGCAGTCACGGTACATTAAAACCCATCACACAAAAAATTATACTCTTGTAGTCAGTCCTCAGGTTAAGGCTCTATATCTATTCATAAGCACATACTCCCAACACTATTTGCATATGAGGTCATAGTCGGTCACTAACACATTTCAGTGTGTTAGCTGTCATGGGCGAGCCTGGTTTTAGGCCTCCAAGGATAAAAGACTGGACAGAAAGTCTAATGAGGAGTGGATTTGGGAGGGGAATGGTCTTGGTAAGCTTCCCAAGACAGAGCTGTGTGGGACTTTCACAATAGAAGATTTTGAACAACCAGAGTCAAGATTGGAGCTCTGAACACAAAAGGGAAATGGCTGCGGGGGATGGGGGAGGAAGGGGAGAGTCAAAGGAGAAAAGAAGAGGTAGGGAGAGGGAAGGTGTGGCCCTCCCTGACATTCATCAGCTTATTTTGGCATTCTGGATCTCTGTTGCCTATGCAGAGAGTGACCGAGCCAGCCCCGACACTGGTGCTAATACATGTGACAGGAGAGCACACACCAAGCCCGGACAAAGGGAGCTCAGTGAACATCCCTTTTAATATAGTTAATTTTAGGTGTGAACACATCCGAGGAGAGACAAATAGATATGCACAAATGGCAATAATCTTGTTAGTCTTCTGGGTAAGATACAGCCCAGCGCTGGGTCTGACATCCACCTTCCCTTCCTTGGAAACCATTAGCGGAAACCAAAGCTGCCGCTGAACAGACCACAATATCCAAATTCCTTGGTCAACGATGAAATCTGCTAAACTGAAATGTGTCTGCTAAAATGAACTTCAACAGTTCCCTGGCTTATATTTTTGTTTAAAGAACCATTAAACTGCAAAGTAGGACTCAGGTTGGCCAACCTGTAATTTTGCCAACGAAGACATTTAAATGAAAAATTTACCCTCTACTCTACTCTCTCCATCATTTCATAAAGGAGTAGACATTTCAATAGCAAATAAAAGCAGAAAAGTTAATTCCTCCGAAGAAAGGACAGTCTTTAAATAGAATGTTATGAAAGTTAATTGGGTTTCTCATTTTACCACTGACTATAAAACGTTACCTAACCTTGGATCTGCACCCAGGCACCACTGTGGAAGTAGAAAAAAGGCTCAGAGACCCAACTACAGTTGTCCAGGGGGCACCTTCTGTCCTCTCAGGAGGAGGAATCAGAGGGCATGACGTGCATTTAGGTGAGGTCAGGATCTGACTCCAACTAGGAGCATCATTGGCCAAAGGCGAACAGAATCGTTCTTTTTCCATGTCCAAGTTTTCTGCCAGTTGAAAATGCTCCAGTTTGTTATTGGATTCAGGTGTTCCTTCAGTTGACCACCTTCTACCCTCCTAATTCCCCCCTTGCCTGAGATTATGATGTAATTTATGGAGCTTCTGGCATCAACAACTTGGTTGTAAACTCCCTGCATGTTTCTGGTTTGTTAGCAGGTGGCCTGGCCTGCCAAGAAGGGACTCACAGTCTTGGATTCCTCCCCCGCCCCCCGGTTGACCCAGATCCCAAAATTGGTATTGGCCCTGATGGGCATTACAGAGCCTCATAATGTTCATACAGGGCAGATGGGCCCTCTGGGGGCAAAGCTTCATCCAAACACCTCGTGTGTGCTGGACAGGAATACAACCCAGCAATCGGATCCTTTTCCTTAAAACTGTGTTTACAATTCACTGAGGAGATGAAAAAAGAAGAAACAGGTGAAAAGTTCTGGCCAAGTGGACTGCTGTTCCAAATATTTCCCAACTCAGGAGGTAGCAGAGAATTCAGAAAACAACCTCAAATTGCTTTTGCTAGGCTTCCTCATCTGTGCTGCCTAAAGGGAGGAAGGCCACGCCTAGACAGAAAGCATTTGCTGGATTTTCAGAGTTGGAACCCAGCCCTGAGGAGGGGTAGCAAACTAGAGCTTGAAAAGGAAAATTACAAATACATGACATTGTCAGGAGCTGGAAAAGCCTCCAATTATTTACTCGGCCACACAATAAAAGTCACAGGAGTTGTATGTCCTTAAACAACCTTCTGCTGGCAGAGGGACACCCTTGAATGGCTGTTTTGCTGCTAGATGCAGTAAAGATTAGATAAGAAAGCAAAAAGTCCCTTGTAGGACACTCCAATCCTCTAACTGCCAAAGGAAGATCCCAGACTAGATCAGGCATGGAGAGGATTCCAGAGTCTCTCTAAGTGCTTCTCAGAAGCAGAGGCGTGATTTATCAACCAAAACGCTGGAAGAGAGGTGAATAGTGAGATCGGGTTCTGGTGGGCGGACATGGAGAGAAAGACTGTAGCCTGTGGTTTGTAGGCAAGTTGCCATTCGTAGGCTTTTTCCTCCTATCACTGTTCAGATTCATTTATTACTTCAAGTCATAAACTACACAAATCATAATGATCTATGCACTGTGTGGGTCACAGGAAAGCAACTGGGTGGAATGGGGGTTGGGGGTATAAGTGGGGTTCTAGTTGTAATTCTCCCATTACTATCATTTTAAGCTGGGAGGAAATCCATCTCACCTTCCTATGTCCCCGTTCCCTCACATGTGAACATGAGACATAGGGATGAAGATCCCCTCCAATTCTTGAAATACACTGCCTTCTGACCTGGAACTCAGTGGGAGAATCTTAGGTATCGGTGAAAAGGCATGTGCCAATGACCACCTAACAGTCACCACTGCAGCTAAGCTTTGGACTAGAAAAGTCCAGTGTGTCTTACGAGAAGGCCACAATGAAAGGAATGCTGTCCATCACCAAGTACATTTACTCTGTCCTGTAAACCAACTATCTCTGGGAAGAGGAACACATACAGATCTTCAGACTATGGATAGTGTAGCATGATGTAATACTCAGGGATATTTGCTGTAAGACACAGCAAAGAGACTAAAGAAACAAGGACACAGTGCTCATTCATCTAGTCCATGTTGGGAAAAGATGATTTGCTTTTTAGGGAGCTCACCAATTGCTCTTTTCTAATGCTTAGCTGCCCTTATTTGTTTAAACTTAATCCAATTTACATATTTAGATATACATACAATTCAAATACTGCTTTATTTAACTTAAGACACAAGTATTAAAGGAATAGCATATGACAGATGTGCTGCTAGACCAGCCGTGGGCAAACTATGGCCCGCGAACCGGATCCGGCCCGTTTGAAATGAATAAAACTAAAAAAAAAAAAAGACCGTACCCTTTTATGTAATGATGTTTACTTTGAATTTATATTAGTTCACACAAACACTCCATCCATGCTTTTGTTCCGGCCCTCCGGTCCAGTTTAAGAACCCATTGTGGCCCTCGAGTCAAAAAGTTTGCCCACCCCTGTGCTAGACACTGGTGACACAAAGATGAAAAGATTGGTTTGTTCCTATGTTTGGATAGTTTACAGTCTAAGTGGCAAACTGACAAATACCAGTAATGCTATTCTAAAGTGGGAAACGATGGTGATATCACCTAAGAACAAAGTGCTTTGGAGGACACGACCAAAGAAATCGGGATTAATACTACTGCCTTTGCCAGGATGGAAGTACAGAAGAGGACGCCTTTGAGTTCAGGTGTGACCTGTGCCAGAGCAAAGCATCTAACTAGATCTAGGACACAGGAGTGTGGCAGGAAAGGCATCTGAGACAGGAGGACACATCTGCAAAGGCATGGGGAAATGGAAGTTTAGTCAAGGTTGCTATTCCCATGTGACTCAACCATACCACATGAATGATCATGGGAGAGAGGAAAAGGCGACAGTGACAAATAAAGCAAACTATAGAAATGGTCCCTGAAAGTATAGTCTTCCATGTCTTGGCATTATTCACAGTAACCAAGACATGGAAACAACCGATAGATGATTGGATAAAGATGTGGTTCACATATACTATGGAATACTACTCAGCCATAAAAAATGATGAAATACTGCCATTGGTGATATGTATGATCTTGAGACAAACTAAACAAAATAAATCAGACATAAAAAGGCAAGAACTATATAATTTCATTCATATGTAGGATATAAAGCTGAAAGCAACAAATGAACAAACAAGACGAACAAAAAACAAAACCTCATAGATACACACAACAGTTTGGTGGTTACCAGGGGAAAGGAGTGTGCAGGAATCTTTGTGTCACAAGATTAATCAGTTTTGATATTTATGTGACTAAGGCTGCATCTTGACAATGGAAATGGCAATAGTACTAATGCTTAAGGATGTCTTGCTCACTTTATTGAGCAGAATCTGCACTAATCTCTTTGAGAACCATTTTTTGAAACATACAAAGGGTAGTAAAGGGTGAAGGGGGTAAAATATATGGTGATGGATGGAGATCTGACTTTAGATGGTGGGCACACAATGCAATATACAGATGATGTATCATAGAATTGTACACTTGAAACCTGTATAATCTTATTAACCAATGCTAAAGGTTTTCAATTTTACCCATAGGGGGTGAGAAGAAGTTATCAACACTGACATAATTTGCCCATAATGGGATTGTCAATGTATAAAAGGAAGGTCCCTTAGAATATGGGTGTCCAATTATTGCAAGTTTAATGAAATGAGGAGGAGGACTGCAGGAGCCAGGACACTAAATGATTCAAATTCATCGGGATCATAGCTGCAGTTTGGCGCCACCTGGTGACTATAGCCTAATTGGGTTTAAATACCCATGGGGGACTTAATCAGTGATTCCATTGTGATAATGGCCCTGCTTCCTTGACTCAGTTTCCTGGACCTGGAGTTACCAGGGGCACCATTTCTTGCAATTCCTGCCCTGCCTTCCCTTCATGATTCTTTTATCTTTTTCCCTAACCCAGAGTATATTTACTCTGTCCTATAAACTAACTCTGGGAAGAGCAACACACAAATATTTTCAGACCATGGATAGTGTAACATGGTATAATACTCATGAATATTTGCTGTAAGACACAGCAAAGACACTAAAGAACCATGGTTTTGGGGTGTTAGCTAGTGGAATGGAATCAGTCACCAGGGCCTTTATGTCACTATGACTAAGGTTGCATCCTGAGAATGGAAATGGCAAGAGTATTAAAGAGTGCCTAAGGATGTCTTGCTCATTATATTGAGTGGGATCTGCATTAATCACTTTGAGAACCATTTTTGAAACATGACATGCAAAAGTCGCCAATACCTATACACCGTTTCACAAATGTGGAGATTTGAAAAATGACCTTTGAAATCATCTCATGCTAAATTTGTAAATATGTATGTTTAATAGATGAGTAACCTGAGGCCTAGAAAAGTTTGGTCCCTTTATTTACACAGAGTTTCACACATTAGAGCCAGAGCCCGGTGGAGATCCTGGCTAACATTTTTGCCTTAGTTGGGTTATTTTCAGATCTCAATGAATCCGATAATTTGAAAAATGTAGCCATCACCAAAATCTTTTGTATTGTTTTAACACCTGTCAAAGAAAATGGAAGGCAGGAAGATCAGAGACCATCACATATTAACACATGGTACCAGAATCACCTCAAATTTCTAAAGAAGTTTTAAATATAATTCATGTTCCTGATGTTTCAAATATTATGATTCACTTTTTACCAAGAAAAAGAATAAAAAAGGGCAGATGCCTTTGAATTTCATGGAATCTACCCAAACCACAAGTTAGAAGTATCAAACTACAGTCTAATAACAAATGAAAAAGACCAAACAAATGAACAACAAAAACTAGGCAAACAAGAAACAAACAGAGGAGGTCCCCCAGGACTTCTAACTCAAATTGTATCCCCAAGTAAAGAAACTGTTAGAGACAAGTTCCAGACCATAGAAATATCTGAGGGCTTGAACACTTAGTTGAATAGTTGGTAAGTGAAGATTATTTAACCCTGAAAGCAACATCCTTGGTCTGTTCTCTCAAAGATATTAGAGCAAAATGAAAATGACTACTGAATTTGAAAAATATTACTGTAGCCTTCATTAGTCAAAGAGCCCAAGATACATATTTTTAAACAAATTATGGACAATATACATAGATATAAAGAAAAGTTCTATTTTTATAAGGAGAATTACTATGATTCTTTTCCTCTTCATTCTACAAAGTGCACTGAATAAAAAGCTCTCTTTGTGGACAGAGACAAACCCTTACACTACAGTAATTATCTAGGACAAGAGTAACTGTCACAGTGATCTGTGAAGTGATATCAGTGGGCATGGTTAGAACTATGAAAAAAGTGACATTTATTTCTATTTCAGTCCTCAAAAGATCTTCATCCATCCCCATAGCAAATGTCGTTGATGTAAATAATAGTGGATGGAAAACCACTGGTCACAGACTTGCCTGATAACAAGAATGCACTTGCTCTTCTCATACTGTGTTCAATTATTATTTACTAGAAGCCTGATGCACAAAATTCGTGCAATGGGCTCGGCCCTTGCAGCCCTGGTTTCGTCCAGAAGGTCATCCGGAAGGACATCTGGAAGGTCGTTCAGCTGTCTGGTCTAATTAGCATATTACACTTTTATTATTATAGATTGCCCGGTAACCCCACTGTGGTGTGAGCTCCCTGAAGATAAGAAGGATGTCTTATTCACCTTTGCATTCCCATATTTTAGCACAATACCTAATTAATATATAATATGCATTTAACATATGCATGATTAATGAATTAATAACTATTACATACAGAAAGGAAAAGTGAGAAGACCACCTAGACTGATGGAAGATAGAGTACGGAAACGGACTAAATTGGTACAATGGGACCAAATTATACATTGTTCTACAATGTCCTGTATCTTGGGTTTAAACCAACAGTCATATCAAGGCATGTAATGTTTTTGACCAGGAATTTCACAATGAAAGAAACAGAAATGGCACCAAGGGGAAGGGTAGCAGAGAGACACATTGAGGAAATAACGGATCTCATTAGCTTTCCATTACAAGATAATGATGACAAAAATATTTTTTTTCAAATTTTCTACTACTATAATGAAAATAGAATGCTTGTATTTATATAGTTATTAAACTATAAATAAATCAACATCAACATATGATATTCATAAATAGGTGTAAACTATGGCACAATAATTGGTTACTTATCCATTTTAGTATTTTGTCTACTTTCAGTAAAAATATTTTTTATGTTACCAAATTGGCATTACTTTGTTTATTTCACAGTCCTTAGTTACCAGGCAGGCTCAGTCTACAAATCCCAACTGTTTTCAAAAATCAACTTCATCTTCAGAAAATGCAAATGTTTCAACATTGAAGAGATTCAAAACAGTAGAGAAATCTAAACTCATTTATATAAATAATTTCTACTGAATTTGTCAAAGTAAAAGAAATCTTATTTTTTATAGCCATGACTTTTATTAAAAGAACTAATCATTTCAAGATGAGTTGTTCCACTTTACAAAGGCAGAAGCTTGAGAGTCACTCTCAAACTCTCCCACCCACCCAATTAGCTACTTTTGGCTTAAGTATAGCCTATCCGTTTGTACCTGCTGCATCCAAAAACTGAATTTTCCAGTGAAGAAGTGTCCTTGTTATGGCCAGAAACAACAAGCGGTATATAAATACTGCAAAAATAAATTGCTATTGTCCAAGAATCCTTTCTAATAGGCATTGATTTGTTTCTTCTTTTTTCCTCTCAGTCCCCATCCTCTTCCCCCTCCACCACTTCTGTTCCCCTCTCTCTCTTCTTTCCTCCCCCCACCCCCTCTTCTTTT
Source organism: Myotis lucifugus (assembly GCF_000147115.1). NCBI lineage: Eukaryota > Metazoa > Chordata > Mammalia > Chiroptera > Vespertilionidae > Myotis > Myotis lucifugus. The sequence goes on along the minus strand of NW_005871201.1, from coordinate 771,187 downwards.
TCTATTTATCTTCCTTGGGACCAAAATGAACTTAAATAGACCTCCAAGCCTGAAAACACATAGAAATACTGGAGTAAAATAAATATATAATACCAAGCCCAAAGGAAGAAAAGAAAAACTGGGGAAAGTGAGGATACACAAACCAAGAGTTTGAAGTGTACCAGATACCACGAGGTACCTTAAGTGTAGAAGATACAAGGCTGAGAGGAGAGGTGGGGGTCGGGCATATATTGGCCCTAACATCAAGAAGCTGGGATTTTTCAGCCACAAGAGGACATGAGCTTTGGCTTTGGTCCTGCCCTGAAAGGGGAGTTCGTTCATGATTTAGGCAAGGATCATGAATGTATGTTGTAACTATTAGAGGAAAGATCACTGGGGAATAAATAGTACACTAGACACCAGAGTATAGCTACCAAAAACATAAATTATAAGAAAAGACCATGTACCATTAGAATGGAGATACCTGGATATCATCATCTTAGCTAAATGATCAAACTGAAAATTGTGAACATGGCATCAGCTAGTATTGTCCACCGGATGCAGGATGAAGCAGGCAGCTTATCCATGAAGTATTGCCGCAGGACATACTGAGCCTGAGTTTAATGAAGTCTCTGGGCCTCCGGTATATAGGAGATAAAGTAGAGGATTCAATTAAACGATAACATAACAAAACAAGCAGAGAAAGAAGGTTGATTAGCTACAAGAAAACTTCCCTGGGGTCTTTGAAAAATCAGTGTCATAAGAAAAGGAAGCAGATGAATTTTTCCAGATCTAAAATGGCTAAGGAGACATACTGCCAAATGCAAGGTCTGATCTCTGATTAAATCCTGGGTAGAAAATAAAAATCAGTAAAAGACATTGGGGGAAACTTGGAAAATTTAAGTATGACATAGGTATTTTATTTTATTAAGGAACTAGAGGCCTGGTGCACAAAAATTTGTGCACTCAGGGGGGTCCCTCAGCCTGGCCTGTGCCCTCTCACAGTCTGGGACCCCTCAGGGGATGTCCACCTGCTGGCTTAGGCCTGCTCCCCGGGGGATCGGGCCTAAGCTGGCAATCAGACATCCCTCTGGCAGCCTGGGAGCCCTCAGGGGATGTCCACTTGCCAGCAGGGAGCAGGCCTAAGCTGCAGTCAGACATTCTTAGTGCTGCTGAGGATGCGGGAGAGTCTCCCGCCACCACCGCTGTGCTGGCAGCCATCAGCCTGGCTTGTGGCTGAGCAGAGCTCCCCCTGTGGGAGTGCACTGACCATCAGGGGCAGCTCCTGCATTGAGCGTCTGCCCCCTGGTGGTCAGTGTGTGTCATAGTGACCAGTCATTCCCAGTGGTTCTGCTGTTAGGGTCAATTTTCATATTACCCTTTTATTATATAGGATAGAGGCCTGGTGCATGGGTGGGGGCCGGCTGGTTTGCCTTGAAGGGTGTCCTGGATCAGGGTGGAGGTCCCGCTGGGGTGTCTGGCCAGCCTGGGTGAGAGGCTGAGGGCCATTTTCAGGCTGGCCACACCCCCTTCAGGGTGGGGGTCCCCAGTGGGGTGCCTGGCCAGCCTGGGTGAGGGGCTAAGGCAGGGGTGGGCAAACTTTTTGACTCGAGGGCCACAATGGGTTCTTAAACTGGACCGGAGGGCCGGAACAAATGCATGGATGGAGTGTCTGTGTGAACTAATATAAATTCAAAGTAAACATCATTACATAAAAGGGTACGGTCTTTTTTTTTTTTTTAGTATTATTCATTTCAAACGGGCCGGATCCGGCCTGCGGGCCGTAGTTTGCCCATGGCTGGGCTAAGGACTGTTTTCAGGCTGCCCACAGCCCCTTCAGGGTGGGAAGCCCTAGTGGGGTGCCTGGCCAGCCTGGGTGAGGGGCTGATGGCCGTTTTCAGGCTGGCCACAGCCCCAGGCTGGAAGCAGGTATCTGGGATTTATTTATCTTCTATAATTGAAACTTTGTAGCCTTGAGCGGAGGTCAGGGCCACAGGGCAGGCGGGAAGCTTGGCTTCCTCCATTGCCGGGGCAACCTAAGCCTCCTGCTCACTCCAGCTCTGTGGCTGTCGCCATCTTAGTTGGGTTAATTTGCATATTTGGTCCTGATTGGCTGATGGGCGTGGCTTGTGGGTGTGGCTTGTGGGCATGGCTTGTGGGTGTAGCGGAGGTATGGTCAATTTGCATGTTTCTCTTTTATTAGATTAGATTATATTTTTCTTAGGAGAATGCCTTTATATTTAGAAGATGAATATTAATTTTTTTAGGAATAAGTGTCATGATCTCTGCTACTTATTTTCAAATTGTTCCACATCAAGAAGTGTGCATGCCTCTGTGTGTATGTGTGTGTATAGAGAGACAGAAAAGAGAGAAAGGAAGAACAAAATGATAACAATTGTTGAATTTAGGTAAAATGTAACTCCTATTTATTCTACTACTCTTTCAATTCTTCCATATTTAAGTTTTTTGTTGTTTTTTTTTCAAAATAATACATTGAGGGAAATCAAACAAAAAATATATTAGGATCGTACATACTTTTACAATTTTATATTCCCACTTATTCAATTGTCATCAGTATTTTCCTCTTGTTTTTAAAATCTTGTTGTTAGCATAAAGAATGTACAGGTAAAACAAATCTGCATCTATATAAGTAAATAAAATGATGCAGACACACCAAAAGTTCCTGTTTAATTTCAGCTCATTAAAGAGGAAAGGTACTGAAAGTAAGCTATAAATGAACCATTGTACCATGTCTGTGTTTTCTATATTACTTTGGATTCTCTCCCTTTCAGTCATGTGTGCCAAATAATGAACACATTTCTAAGCTCACTTCAGACTAAACATGATATGCTTATATTTCATAGAGGGAAACTGTTGTTTAGGGGAAAAAAAGTCAGGACCATGGAATTCTTTGCTGCAAGTAGTCCTGAAAGGCATGTCCAAGTACCTTTCCTCCTGAAACTTCATTTCCTCTCTTATGTGGTCAGAATTACCTGGTAGTTTATCCATTACTCCCCCTCAAACAGCGAGTTTAAAAAATAAAATTCTAAAAGATCAATGTACTATTTTTAATTCTTTTCTTTCAACTTACCATGATATGAAAAATGAATGACCTGGAAATTAATGGAATGATCCAGAGATTCCAGATCATCCAGATCACTTTTATAAATATAATATGCACACAAAGGATAGTTCAGCATATATATTTTAATTAACTCTATGATTTCTTTTTAATGAGAATACCTCCAAAATGGGCTGGAGGGGCTCAATCCAGGGCTTCAGAGGCTGGAAGTCTAGACCTGAACAAGGGGTTGGATGGCAAGGAATCGGAGCAGCAGGAAGCCTGCTTGGACCAGTAGACAGCCAGGAATGAGAGGAGCCCCAAGGCCAGATTCCTATAATAGCAACAATGTTGTGGGAGAGTGAAACTAAAGAAAGCTGATTGTGCCTTGACAAGTGATCCTGGGTAAGAAGGTTCCTGACTACCAGCATACCGCTCTGGAGCAAAATTTCCTCAAGGCAGCCACTATAAGTAAGAAAAGCCAGAAATAAGGTACAAGTTAGGTAGATGACTGCTATGGACTAAATTAAATCCTCTCAAAATTAGTATGTTGACATCCTAACCCTCAGTGTGATGGTATTTGAATATGTGGCCTTTGGGAAGTAATTAGGTTCAGGTAAGGTCATGAGGGTGGGGCCCTCATGATGGGATTAGTGCCTTATGAAAAAAGTAAGAGACACCAGAGCACGTGTGCCTCTCTTTCTTCCTTTCTCTCTCTCTCTCTCTCTCTCTCTCTCTCTCTCTCTCTCTATCCCCCCCTCCCCCATGTGAGGACACAGTGAAAAACAGCCTTCTACAATCCAGCAACAGAGTTCCCATCAAAGCTCAGCCATCCTAGCACCCGGAGTTGAGATTACTAGGCTTAAAAATTTTAAGAAAATAAATTTGTGTTGTTTAAGCCACATAGTCTCTGGTATTTTGTTATGGTAGCCTCCCAAATCATGAATGAACTCCTCTTTTAGAGTAGGACCCAAGCCAAAGCTGAAAAACCCCAGCTTCTTGTCATTAGGGCCAATATATGCCCCCCCACCTCTCAGTCTTGTATCTTCTACACTTAAGGTACCTCATGGTATCTTTTACACTTCAAACTCTGGTTACCCAAGAAAAGGAGGGGTGTGTGAAAGGGTAAAGAGGTCAAATATGTGGTGATAGAAGAAGATTTAACTTTGGCTGGTAAACACACAATGCAATATACAGATAATCTATATCATAAAAGGCCCGTGGTAGTCACACCATAACGACCAAACGAGCGAACAGCGGCTCGGAGCGGGCAGGGCAGGGCATGAGCTACTAGCAGCGGAGAGCTATGAGTGGCGATAGGTGGGGCAGCCAGCTGAGGCAAGTGGAAGTGAGCTATTCGCGCTGGTCTCTAGTGTGTCATAAAATTGTACACTTGAAACCTATATAATTTTATTGAATAATTTTCCCCCAGTAAATTTAATTTAAAAAAGAAAATGAGCAAAAACAAAACTGACTTTTCACAGAAATGTAAATAAAAACAAACATATGAAAAAGATTCAACTTCATTAATTAGAAAAAACAGAATTGAAACAAAATTTGGGTGTGGTTTTTTGTTTTTTTGTCAAATTAACACCGTAATTCATCTAGGATGTACAAATTGGTTTAAGCTTTTGCAGAGCAATTTTGTATTGGCCTTAAAAGCATTCAAACATCCTCTAACACATTAATTTTATATAGGTGAAGAGCACAGTTCTGGGAAGGGTCAGTCTTGTGTTCAAACTTTAGCTCTTATGGAAAATAGGAAGTTAGTACCTACCTGACAGCTATTTTGTGAGAGGTAATGATTGCAAGCTCAGGGTCAGACCTACTGGAGGTGCACAGTGAACACTCACTGTCATTAACAATTGTAACTTAGGAGTTCATCTTAAGATAATCATCAGGCAGGAACCTTAAAATGTACTTCAGTGATCAACAGGGAATCTATATATATAAAAGCCTAAGCGACCGTACAACTGAACAACTGAACGACTAAACGACCAGCCTACCGATTGCTATGATGTGCACTGACCACCAGGGGGCAGATGTTCAATGCAGGAGCTGCCCCCTGTGGTCGGTGGGCTTCCCACAAGCCAACCTCCTGCGCTGGCAACCTCCAGGGTCCCTCCCCCTGGCGG
>NW_005871201.1:713327-765903 GCF_000147115.1 Myotis lucifugus | reverse complement strand
CCAATTGCCGGCCAGGCTGAGGGACCCCACCTGTGCACGAATTCGTGCACTGGGCCTCTAGCATATTTATAAAAGTTAAACTGGAAACATAAAATATAAAGTAAAATGGAAAAAAAGTTAAACTGCCAGATGATGTATATAAGAACAGGGGGAGACCGTAAAATAACTTAGATGAGCTCTTTTGTAATCATTAAAATAAGGGATACTTGCTAACACAGGAAAATAATACTGTTGAATTAATTAGAAAAACGTTTGTAATTATAAGTCCAAATTGTAGTATATTTTTAAATGTGTGTGTATATACACACAAAGACATTTAAAAACCTGTTGTGGAGTGAATGTGAGGAATAGTGATCAAGCTGTTTGCATTTGTATTGATTCTGGGTTGTGAGAAGATTTCTCATTAATCCATTGGGTTTCCCCCCCCCCCCCCAAGGTTAACACACATGAAAAACAATGCATGTGCAATTATTATTCCTAAAAATAATGCCTTTAATAATCACAGGTATTAAAGTATTTTCTTGTCTGTCATTACAGTTCTTTGTATCTTTTGGCATAAATATTTTAACTGGTTGTGATTCATTACTTATTTTTCTTTCATAGTATCACCTTACAGGGATAAACTTTCTGCTTGTTCCTGCGATACCAGATACAGACAGGGAGTCATTAAGCAAGTAACTTTGTAAAGATACTATATCCTGGACTTAACATTCACTCTCCTGACAGAATTATTCATGAGATTTAGCAGAGGAGGATCAATTTAGGTGGATTGGTGCTGCTCAGACAAGAGCTGCTTATTTTTAAGCCATGTCTCTGTAAGTCTGGTGTGCAAAGTTACTTCAACGGTCTCTCATTCACATTGTGAGAGCCCACAGTACAAATGCATAGAAAATCAAATGTTGAATAGAGCAATTTTTAATAGCTATCATGCCCCTTCAAACTATCTCAAAGTCAAAGACTTAAAGAACATATCATACCTTTTGGTTCATTGAATGTATGAGAAACCCTTTGTTGGTCTGTTTTTACTTTATGACTGGACCTGGGCTCAGGATGTAATGGTGAGTGTGAGCAGACAGTTCCTGCCCATGAAGATCTTTCAGTCTAGAAATCAAACCAATGTGACATTCAAGTAGCTACCCAGATGACTGTAGCCTTCCCTTGTGAGATCTGATAGCACCTGCCTTGTGTACTACAGCTGTGATTCTCAGTGTTAGACGGCATAACAATCGGACCTTGTATAACATGGGGATGCCCAGCCCTGCCTCCAGGGGCTTTGACATGGTATATCTGAAAAGGGAACTAGGAGTCTGTGTTTTTTAATAAGAACCTAGGTGTTTCTGACACAGGAGAGCAAGACTCCACACTTAGGGAAGGATCCGCAGTTGAGGTAACCAGTACCTCTGATTTTGCAAATGTGGGAAGACACTAGATCTAACTTCAAGTCCCTGGAAGCTCTATTCTGGTTTCCTGGAATCGTTGAACGAGGACTGTATGACTTGGAGGTAAATAGAACAGTCCTTACTTTCACCTAGGATTCAAACTCTTATACCTCTCTTATACCTGAGTGGTTGGTGCACCCACCTTGCTGGTAATTAAACCACCATGTCAAGAATGCCTGTGCTCTGGGCAGAATGTCCACAGCCACCCCTCCAAATTCATGTCAAACCCTAATGCCAAACATGATAGTATTTGAAAGTGGGGCTTTGGGAGGTGATTAGGCCCTGAGGGTGGAGTCCTCATGATCGATGAATACCTGGCCCCTGCTGCCCTGTGAGGACACAGTGCGAAGACGGATGTCAAAGAACCGGGAAGCAGGCCCTCGCCAGACACCGAGTCCACAGACGCCTGATCTTGGACTTCCCGGGCTTGAGAACTATGAGTAAATGTGTGCTGTTATAAGCAACCCAGTCCATGGCATTTTATTATGACAGCCAAGCAGGAGGAAGGCAGCATCTGACTCACCTTTTGAATGGGGCAGAAACCCATGTTGTCTGAGGTCAGCCTTGGTTGGTCCCACCAGCGAAACGGAATCCTCCGGCTGGGCCGTGGGTTTGTCAAACAACTGGAGTTATTTTTCAAACCTTTTGGATTGAGTAAAACTAAAAACTCATTTTGCCAAGCACTTTCACCCATAATTTTTAAACCCATGTGTATTTTAAGAGAAATTTAATCCATATGTTTCTGATTCATTTACACTTAAATCATCAAACTGTTGTTTTGTAAGAGCTATTTGATGTCCAAGGTTTTCTGAGCTTTGTAAACCTCTTTTCTTAGAAACAGAATGTTGTGTTTTGCCAGAAGTTTGACTCCTTGTTGAAATGCCAAAACCAGGAGGTTTCAGTGGGTTCCACATTAACCACAGAAAGCTTCCTTTTTCTTTCCGTAAACACACAAAACACCAAACCCCCGAGGCCAGCTGAGCTCATCTCGCTTTATCGCGACAGTCAATTCTCTTCCACTGGGAAGTTTTGCTTTGTGTTTATGCAGTTTCCCAAAGGACAAGTGTACCATGTTCCTGTCACCTTGGGGACAGCTCACGCAAAGCTGTCCACTCACAAGGCAAACCCCAAAACATAGACTTGTGAAATTTACAATACATGCCGGTATCCAGACAAACAAACAAGCAGTTTCCACTCCAAGAGGGACTCGATTCCTTCCACGGGTGCCATGCGATCTTCCCACATTTACCATCTTCATCAACAACAGAAATAATACTTAGCAAAGAAAATTAACTGGCAACTCCTCTCTAAATTTCATTTGCAAAAGAAACAAGTACTCTCAACCATTGCAAAGTATGAAATGGGAGGACTCAATAAAAACGCTTTTTTGAAATTATTTCCACTCGATGATCAGAAGTAATAACTTAGCAGCCTCTCAGAAAACGCGGTGCTTTAAAATTATTTAAGATCAGTTTTACGGGCCTTCTAAAGCACATTGTTTTATGTGTTGCATGAACAGTGGAGCAAAAATGCATCTTAAAATGATTAAGGATAGAATTTTCTTCCAGTCACTTATTAATTATTTTTGTTAAGTGGTAAAAAAATACATCATAAAGTGTTACCCAGGTTTTAAACTTTTGGTTTCCAGAACATCCTGCTTCTCATTTTTGAGACATTTCACAAGAAAAAAAAAACCAAGGTCACTTAACTTGCGGTTTGGAGTCCTACAGGTTTTTCAGTTTTTTGTTTTTTTTCCCTCTTTTGGCTGAACTTTTTGATAAAAATGAGACACTGGAGATTGTGAAACCTGAATGGATGTTGTCCTTGAGTTTTGCATTTTCCTTACCCTTCTAACCTTAACTTCCACAAAGCTTGATGGATACCGTTAAGGTTTCAACCAATTTTACGTGTTTAGCTTTATGATTTTTCTTTAATTGCTTGTGTAACCTACAGCTTTCCACTATTCATTAAAAGGGTTTTGCAAATGACTTAAAGCCTGTTGCTTTGACAAATAAAAACCAGGCTTATTATTCCGCCGATAATTGGACAATAATTACAATGTTGATTCTCTTTTGTTGGGCTTGCTTAATAAACCCTGAGTAGTTCAGCGGGATTTATGGCTTCCAGGATTTGAACAAGAGGTCATAGAGGTCTTTACTTTTTCGCCAGCTGACCTTTTGTTTGAGTTTAAATTAACCCAATTTGTGCTGCTTTTTATATCAGCTCTCAAAAGTCAGGCCTGCACAGTTCATTGTCTAGAGCTCCACAGCCATCCAACTACTGATTTTTATTTTTCATTAAAATGTTATTTAAATATCTAGATGATTTAAAGATATCACTAACTAGTGTTAATCACTGCAAACACAAGCATGCAAATGGCAGAACAGATCAGCCACATATGTTAGTGAATGTTGGCCTGCTTTCTGTAAACTCTCAAAATAGTGGTTGTTGCAGACGAGAAGGCTCTCCCATGCACCTTTCTGACTTTCTTAAAAAGGCTACATCTGACCTTTTCTTAAGCAAGAACACATTCGTAATAACCATTAAATCTGAAAATTACAAGCCAAGAATAAATGTTTTCTTTTAAATCTTTGAATTTCTCATGTATCCTTACCTGCTTAGCCTATGGAACACAGAGAGAGGACGTAAGGTATTTTGCTGTTTTTATTATTTTTGCAATTAGTTCCAGGATTCGTCCAACAGTGTATTGGACATCTGCCATGTACCTGTGGTCTTTTTTTTTTTTTTAGAGCTAAAGGAAACTTGGTCTGTGCTGTCTGGGAGTTCAGGGTCAAGACAAGAAAACTGCATTATTCTTTTTGCAATATATGTTTCCTTCAACATTGATCTGAGGGTTTTTGTTACATTACATAGCTCTGTCCCTCTGGAACAGGGCTTCATAAATACCTATGGCTTTTTAGAGGAAAGAGCAATGTTTTGTCTTGTTGCTATCTTGAACACTCTAATGGCTCTTCCCTGACTCAACAGCCCTACTTCCTACTGAAGGGCAATCATTGTTAGGTACTTAGGTTTAGCATGTCTGTTCAAAAAAAATATATCAGCTCCTAAGCTCGTCAACATCATCAACAGTCACCTCCTGTTTAGCACTTATGACATTGTATTCACAGCAATGAATGTTCAATAGTCTGAGCAGTGTTATGATGTTGGCTCAGACAGCTCCTGATACAAGTGTTGTCAACAGACAGTAGAAAGAAAAAGCAGTGTGGCTCAAAGGGTTCTAGACTTGTACTCCAGGGTTTTAGCGTCAGTTTTACTAAGTGTAGGTACTGAGAAAATTACCCCTTCTAAACCTGTTCTTCTCTGTCGAATGGGAATGATGAAGTATCTAGCATTTTTGTTTGTTTGGGGTATGGGTTGTGTGAGATTAATGTAGGTGAGAGCTCAAGAGACAGTTAGATACAGAAAGCAATGATTAACTATGACGAGATCAGGTGTGTTCAGGGTGGTATGGCCGTAGATTAACTATGACTTGAATCAGAAGAAGAAAGCATTCACCAGTCTCATTAACCAGTGCCCTGTTTGCAGCTGTCTCCTGGAGTAGCAAAAGGAGCACGGTGGGATGGTTGCTCTTAAGCTAAGTTATATTTGCTAGAGTCTGGGAACTAGGCAGTTTCCGCATCGTTCCATCATCTGTCACAACTTCAACTACCATAACTTTATCTATACAAAACCAGGTATATGGCAAATATTCAATGTTAATGAATGAATCCTGGAACTAATTATAAAAACCATAAAAACAATAACAAGATTCCCTATGTCCTCCATCCAGCTGGCTCAGATCAATGTAGAGAACTATTGTCAACCAGTGTAAAGAATTAGCTGCTGACAATTCATTTGCATTTGTTCTCTGTCAATCAACAGATGAAGAGGTTCCAGCACTCTCATATAGGCTATTGAAAAGAAACTGTTCTTATTTCCTGAGAATAAAAATGTTTGTTATTTTTGTTTTATGGAAGATCAGGACTGGTTCTGCTATTTATTTTCTGGACAGGATGTACTTGGGCAATTCTATTCCTCTGTATATATTTCTCATTTCATAATGAATAGGTTAGACCAAATCATTTCACAAATCCCTTCTACTTCCAACATTTTATTTTTTATGACTCAAGCTACTAGTTTTTGAAAGAATTAATCCTTCCAAGACAGGTGATTGGAGAAGACAGAGCATTTTTTTTAAAGAATGTTTTTATTGATCTTTTAGAGAGACATGAAGTGAAAAGGAGAGATAGAAACACTGATGAGAGAGAAACATCAATTGGCTTCCTCCTGCATGCTCCCTACTGGGGATTGAGCCTGCAACCCAGGCATGTGCCCTGACCGGGAATCGAACTGATGACCTTTTGGTACATGGAATGATGCAGAGCATCTATAATAATAAAGGTTAATATGCTAATTAGACCTGACGTCTTCCAGACATCATTCCGGACATCCTTCCTGATGAAGCCAGGACCAGAGGGAAGCCAGCCCAAGTCCTGGGTGACTGTGGGCAGCCCGAGGGAAGCCAGACCGGGGCCCCGGGTACCTGTCGGAGGCTGGAGGAAGAAAGCAGCCCAGATCCTGGGTGCCTGCCGGCGACTGGAGGAGGGAAGGCTGGGTCCCGGGTGCCATAGGGAAACCGGTGCCGGCAGCCAGGGGAAGGAAGGCCTACTCTTGCACAAATTTTCATGCATTGGGCCTCTAGTCTATATATATAAAAGCCTAAGTGACCAGCTGACCGGCCAACCGTTTGACTGGCCAACTGGTAGCTATGATGTGCACTGACCACCAGGGAGGCAGATGCTTAACGCAGGAGCTGCCGAGCTGCGGTGACTTGGCAGCTGCACTTCTTGGGTGATGCACCCAGAACCAGAGAGGAGGGAGCCTGATTCTGGGGTGTGTCACCTGAGAACCACTTTCTTGCAATCCGGGATCCCTCAGGGGATATCAGAGAGCCAGTTTCTGCCTGATCCCTGCAGGCCAGGCCAAGGGACCCCACTGGTGCACGAATCCATGCACTGGGCCTCTAGTTATCTTATAAAAGTTGAGACCAGCTACAGAATGGACATCAGTTTTCTGAGTAATAAGCATCCAGTTATGTAAGAATGCAAACTTGCAACACAGGTTCTGAAATTATTTTCATCCTACTATGGGAGTGCTGGGTGATTGCCCTCTGGTTTGGAGCACTTTTATCTTTTTGGTTACACATCTCACACCTGAGTCAATGCCTATTATAAGTGTTTTTAATATTAAGTTGCAACTTATATGTGACTTAGACAAAATGCTTACCTTTTAAAACCTCAGGGTTGCCCTAACCAGTTTGGCTCAGTGGATAGAGCATCGGCCTGCAGACTGAAGGGTCCCAGGTTTGATTCCAGTCAAGGGCATGAACCTTGGCTGTGGGCACATCCCCAGTAGCGGGTGTGCAGGAGGCAGCTGACCAATGTTTCTCACTCATCAATGTTTTTAACTCTCGATCGCTCTCCCTTCCTCTCTGTAAAAAGTCAATAAAACATGTTTTTTTAAAAACAAACAAAAACAACAACAAAAACCCCTCAGGGTTGTTTTTTTCTATAAAATACAGCCAATAATACCTAACCAATAAAATTGTTAGCCCTTATCACAGGGGCTAATAAGAACCCAATAAATGGTTTTTACATTTGAATTAAGAAGTTAAATATCTACTTATATCTTGGTATAGACTTGCTGACTTTAAATATAGTCACTCAAATATTTAATAGGACTATCTTGTGGCGTTATAAGAGACTCCATAAACTAACTAGTATTTGTAAAATAGCAGCTTAGTGGGGTAGACAACAAATGTAAATAAATTTGGATAGGTGACATCACTGTTCCGAGAAGTCTATGTGGAGCAGCTGACAAGTAAACCAGGTTAATGCAAATTGCTCATATTGCAAATGACAAAGAATTATTGCATAAGCCAAAGGAAAAGTCTTCATAGAAATACACAATAACACCCTCAGGCATGTATACACGTGTGTGCACGCACACACACATACAGAAAACTTTTAAGAATAAGTTTTGTAAACCACTGACCACAGTGCCTGACTTGTCATCAAACAGATAATAATGTTACTTCTTTATTTCAGAAGCCACACGCTTGTAGCCCATCAGAAAAATCAAATCCACAGACATTTTCTTTAGCCACATTTTGTTTTTTTATGTAACACATGAGCCAGCTTTTAAAAAGTAGAGTATTTCATAACTTAAAAACACAATACACCTGGGTCTCTGGTTTCTCACAAAAAATTAAAATCCTGAAGATTTTCTACAACTGAGCCTGCGTTTCTTTAACACAAATCTACGGGGACAGAATAGTTGCTGCTGCTTCCTTCAAACTTGACCTTAATCACGAAGGTCTCCACCAACTCAGTGCTTTCAGATGTACTTACACCCGGTGCGCGCACTGTCTACCACCTTGCAGGCTTTGGCATTTGCAACCCCCAAATCCCTGGGAAAAGGCTCCATTTGCTCCAGTCTCCTGAGGAAGGAGGGATGCCATCTGGCAGTCCCATCAAGACAACACCTGGGTCAAGTTGGGACATGAGTGATCAGGGGAAGTGTGGCAGGAAAAAAACGAGTAAAAGGCATCTTGCTTCCTTGTCTCTCTTCCCCTTTATTCCCTTTCATAGTAGATAAATGAGATCACATGGGGAATTTCTAAGCACTTTAAATTTTGAAGGGCTATCTGTGTGGACCAGTGAAAAATGGAAGGTTGCCATTCTACTGTCACTTAATCCAGCTCACTGCAAGCAGTTAGAAATTCAGGGCAGAAGTCCTAGCAAGGGAAAAATGAGTAGACATTGAGAGCATGAACTCTGGTATCTCTTTGAAAGCTAAGTGGAGTAAAAAATAGCTGAATAGGCTGCAAAGCAAGGACCAAGACAGCAGCTCCCCATCCTTCTCCTGGATTGTCTTTGCCGTAGGTGCACTACCAGGTGTCTAAGCCTCAGTAATGACAGGTAGCCCCATTTTTCTTGATAATTTTGGTTGACATATCTATATGTATTTGTCCCAAATGTCTAGAAAGTTCCATGGAACTTTCAACATATGCAACCACAGTCCAAAGCTGCCTGCAAAAGATACAATAGCAAGAGGAAAAACCACAATGAACCATGAAGAAGAGGACTAGCGGCAGAATGAAATGTTCAGGTGCAGTCCTGAGCCATTATGCGGGCGTTCATATATGTACTCTTGGGAGAAGAAAAGGAAACTACTAGTAGATGCAGCAAATAATGAGTGAGTAGACAAGAGGAAGCTGGACTATCAGGCTGTCACAGCCCGCTGTGGCAATCTGGGTGGGAGACAGAAGCTGTGTTTTTATTGTGCCACTTACAGGACACAGTAAAGCCCTCACTGACCACACAGGTGAATGTTACGGGCCTGCCTGGTTCAGCCAAGTCTTTGGATGTTTTCTATCTCATCCAAAACTGAGACCACACAGTATCTACAGCATCATTAAGCACTAAGAATTGTCATAATATCGTAACAGGAGGCATTTACTAGCAAGTTCCTTGAGTTCTGTCTCTATAAAACGGGGATAATAGTTCCAGTTCATGCGGTTGGTATGCTGCTTAGTAACATGTCCAACTCAGAGGTGTAATAATGTGATTGTTCATATGCCATTCTACCCCGCCTAAAATAAAACCTTTGAAATAAAAGAAGTTACATACTTATACACTAATTTATGGTATTACACAGTGATCTCATTTTTTACTTTCAAACAGTAAGCAGTTGGGATATTCATTTTATATGTAATAAATATGAGACAGGGAAGTTTATGTGACTTCTCCATGGAAACACCTACGGGAACATGGTATAACACAAACCAAAGCCCAGGTTCCTCTCAAAAAGTCTATGATGCCTCGTCTTTCTCCATTTAATGGAGAAAGTGTTCCCATGAAACTGATACAGAAAAGTAAAACTCCTTATGGTCATTTCTAGGCCACTTTTGTTCTGTTCTGAGAACAGAAAGTAGAAAAGTTGCCTCTGCATATCTGACATGCTCATTGATAAAGGGAAAGGTGCTGAATAACAAAGCATGATGTCATGTAGCTGCTTCTGTGTGGGATACTGGGAGGACCAGCGTGGAAGCAGCCAGTGCTGGCTGTGAATGTTCTGATCATGCTTCTCCACGTTCCCTTCCTGTCCCCACAACCCCTGAGCCATCAGTGGGTGACCTGCACCTATGGGACAACTCATGAAATTCTAGTTTAGCTACTTTCTTGGAAGACTGAGAAAATATTGAGGTCATTTTGGAATTTTCTGTGAAATGTGGCTGAAAGAACTTCCCTTTCTCCGTGGACAATTGTGCCGTTAAGCGGCCACCTATTAATAGGTGTCCTATTCCTTTCCACTCCCTAACCTGGCTGATATGGGGCAAATCTTTTCTAAATCTGGGCAAAGCTAATACCATGGCTGCATTTACTAAATACCAAAAATGTTGAAATCCATGACATGTTACTATAAAAATGATTACACCTCCAAATTCCTACTTTTAGATACATAAAAAGTTCTTAAAATGTCCTATAGCTTGACATGTTATCAAACACATTCTCAAATATTTTCATAAATACATTAAAAACCATTGCTTTAGAGCAATGCACTGTTAATTTTAAAAATGTGAGCCTTCTGCATTTCTCCCCATCTATTATTTGCAGACTTTTTATCCTCTTATTTTCCTGAGAATTGCATGTTTGGAGCCTTTGCTGAATGCAATAACAATATCAGAGAGTAACTGTCATTGTTATACAGCTACTGAATCTTACAATATATTGGCCCAAAGCAGGTGCTAGTTTATTTTCTTTGTTAAGAAATCAAATAGCTATCATATCAGTGACTGTATTACCAATAGGAAATCCAGCCTGCAGTTTATATATACTGTTGTGGGTAAATTTTCAGGGGTGATTATAAAAAAAAATTTGAATAATTTAGAAAAAATGTTGAGGTTGTGATATTCTGGTCCTACAGGTTTAGATAATATGTAACTTCAGTTCTACTTAAATTCTTTTTTTTCTTTCAGTTCTAAATTAACTCATTATGTAATATTTTTATAATTTGGATTTAAAATAAACACATCAGAAGTAATTTCAGACATTAAAGTAAATAGCACACAATTTTTATATTTTAATTCAATTTGGTTGCAGTTGCTGCTTTAGAAACAACAACAAAGTGCTCTATAGTTATATTTTCTTTAAAATACTTCTAAAATTAGAAGCAGATCTGTATTTTCTTTTTAGTGCACTTGCTCTTTTCCCTGCCGCCTGCCCTGACTGGAATGTTTTTGTTATCTTCAATGATAGTCGACAGCTGGACCTTCTCACAGACCTTATTAGCAGCTGTGAAATGCTACTGTCCTAAGTAGCAGCATTAGTTGGTGACGGATGCGATGTAATTGCTGTGATAATGCAATTACTTCAAGGCTTCAGCCAGTCTTCAGTCAACATTTACTGGAACCTATTGTTTGCAAAGTACTGACTTTACCACACTAGCAAAACTTAATCTAACTAAAGGGACAGAAGCTAGGTGCTAAGGTCCTTTTACTGCATACCAACAGCGACAAATTAATGCCATATAAACTAAGTATTTAGGTCTGAAGTGTAGGCAAATAGAAGAGTAAAATAATCCAGAGGAGGAAAATGAGACACCCATCTGAAGCTAAGAGAAGGAGACGGAGGTGAACCAGGGACATCTGGGGATTCATTCGCTTTGATAAGGAGCTGTAGGGAATATCAACTAGAAGACTGAGGAATAACAATGAAGCACACAGACTCCGATGCACTCTGGGACTATGTCTTCAACATCTACCAACCAAGGGAGAGGATGCATTCCAATAAGTCACTTCTTGAACAGAAAAAGTATCTCAACAGAAATAGACATACCGAAGCATGTTATCAAATGAAAGGGGGTTGAACCATAAAATAATAACATTTAAAAATAATTAATGTCCACAGCTTACTAATATTCTATGGGAAAAATTAAAAACTTTTCCTCTAAGATCCGGACAAGGCAAAGATGCTCACTTTTTCCACTTCTATTCAACGGAGCACTAGAAGTCCTAGCCAGAGCAATTAGTCAAGAAAAAGAAATAAAAGAAATCCAAATTAAAAAGGAAGAAGTAACATTTTCTCTATGCCATTATTACATGATCTTATATATAGAAAACTCTAAAAATTCTATATGCTAAAAAAGTTAGAACTAATAAACAAATCCAGCAAAGTTGCAGCATATGAAAATCACTATACAAAGTCACCTGCATTTCTATGCCCTAACAATGAAATAATTCAAAAGTTAAGAAAACAATTCCATTTACCATAGCATCCAGAAAATAAAGTACTTAGGAATGAACTTAACTAAGGAGGTGCTTTCACTTGTATACTGGTAATTACAAGGCATTGTTAAAATATTAACAATGTTAAGATACAAATAAATAGAAATCTTGTATTTATGAATGGCAATATTTAATATTGTTAAGATGTCTATATTATCTAAAGCAATCTATAGATTCTATGCAGACCCTATCAAAATCCCAATGACATACCTTGCAGAAATAGGAAAATCCATGTTAAAATTCATATGGAATTTTAAAGGACCCTAAATAGCCACAATAATTTTAAAAAGGGAGAACAAAAGTGGACTTCTCACACTTCTTTATTTGCCACAAAGCTATAGTAGTCAAAACAATGTGGGCCTGAAATAAAGACAATGGAATGAAACTGAATAGAGAGAATCCAGATAACCCTCCAATATATGGTCAAATGATTTCCAAAAGGGGTGCCAAAATCACTCAATGGGTAAAGGAGAATCTTTGCACCAAATGATGGTGGGAAAACTGAATATCCATCAGTGAAAGAAAGAAGTCAGACATGTACCTTATATCATATAAAAAAATTGACTCAAAGTGGATCAGAGAAGTAAACACAAGGATTAAAACTACAAAAACTGTGAGAATACAAAGAGAAGAGTTAAATGGCATTAGATTTGGCAATTATTTTTTGTATATGACATGAAAAGCATGGGCAAACAAAGAAAAACTAGATAAACTTGACTTTATCAAAATGAAAAACTTTTATGCATTAAAGGACAGTTTTAACAGAGTGAAAAGGCGATCAATCCATGGAGTGGAAGAATATATTTTCAAATCATATCCTATATCCTATATAATGAAAGCCTAATATGCAAATCAACTGAACAGCAGAACGACAGGTCACTATGATGTGCATTGACCACCAGGGGGCAGACGCTCTACACAGGAGCTGCCCCAGCCTGCATGCCCCAGGCCAGCCAAGACGAGTGCCAGCAGGGCCCCCCAATCGCTTCACCCCACAGATCAGCCCTGATCACCAGCCAAGCCTAGGGACCCTACCCGTGCATGAATTTCATGCACCGGGCCTCTAGTATCTGATAAAGGGTTAATATACAGAATATCTGTACTCCTACAACTCAACAATTAAAAAACAAACCCAATTTTAAAATGGCCAAAGAACTTGAATACACTTTTTTTTTCCATAAAAAGATATACAAATGGACAACAACCACTTGAAAGGTACTCTGTGTTGTAATCATTAGGAAAATGCATAGGAGATACCACTTCACTCACACCCATGGGATAGCTATCATAAAACTAACAAAGAAACCAAATAGCAAGTGTTGGCAAAGATGTGGGGAAACTAGAACCTTTGTGGACTGCTGGTGGGAATGCAAAATGGTGCTGCTATGGAGGACAGTATGGAAGTTCCTGAAAAAATTAAAACTAGAACTACCATAAGATCCAGCAATTCCATGTTTGGGTGTATATTTAAAAGACTAGAAAACAGAGACTTGAACAGATATGGACTTTGCACTTTAAAGGACTTTGAACCTTAAGACAGTATGCTAAGTGAAATAACCCATCACAAAAAAGACAAATGCTGTGTGATTCCACCTGTATGAGGTACCGAGGGGAGTCAAATTTACAGGGACAGAAACTAGGGAGGTGGTTGCCAGGGACTGGAGGGAAAGGGGACAGAAAAGTTAGAGAGGTTATGGGGACAGAGTTTTGCTCAGGAAAGATGAACAGAGTTCTGATGGCTACACAACAAAGTAAATGTACTTAAATCCACCGAACTGTAAAAATGCTGAAATGGTAAATTTTATGTTCTGAAATGTTCTCCCCAATAAAAACAAGAAGATAATAAAAATGACAGAGGGTAGCATCTATAGGAGAAAGGTAAATCAGAATCATTACATTGTGATAAGAAAAACAGACTCTTGTCATCAAATAAAGAAGTTTTTGGTGTTTTTTTTAGGGGAATTAGACATTGCAAACGGACAATTTAAAAATGGAAACAAACAAAAAACTAAAGCAACATCAATGGCTTAAAGTGCATAAGAGTTTCACCTTAGCACTGAGTGTCAAATAAAACCAACCAACCAACAAACAGGAGAAAAGGTGGATTTAAGTTAGATCAAGTGAAGTAAAGGGTCTGAGCAGGATGCAAACAGGAAAAAGAAGCATCTTAGGGGTAAGGGACATACATGGGAATTCTGCTAAGAAAGTGGGCTTGAATTCAAATGGCCAACATATTTGCCTTAGTGGTAGTTTAACTGTAGGCTTTATTAATGATTTGGAGAAACTGCATCCATCCATGTTTCCCCGATATATCCCCCAACTAGAAGGGCCATATATCATCATGGAAACGGCTGGCTAGAAGTTGGAGGCTGCAGAAACTGGGCTACATTATTTGGGGCACATCATGTAAGCGTTCTGGGTTTCAGTTTTCTTAGTTACAAATAAAAATGTTGGACTGAGGAGTCCTATGGTTCCTTCCTGATTCCCCACTTTGTGACTCCATGGGGCTCCAAGTCTCTTTGACAAGATGAAAACTGTCAACAATTTAAAAAAAAACAAACACAGGTTTTCATTGCAAAACTGGTACATATAGTACTTTGATTAGAAGTCATAATGTGCATAGTCCATACAAATGACTAATTTTTCTGCTTTTTTCTAGGGGAAAAAGTGAAGGAAGTGAAATACTATTTAGTATCACAGATTAGGCACAATGTTACGCACATAGTGTGTTCAGAGGAAAGTCGAATCCAAGGAAACAGACGACCAAGCTTGCGAACTGCAGCTCTCTTTACCTTCCTTACAGAAGGACAAAGGAAGCAGGTGAAGAAAGGAAGGAGCTGTGGAAGCAGTGACTGTACAGGCAGCTCTGCTTCTTTTGGTTTAAAGGCAGTAACACTATCAAGGAGCTTTACTGCCAGCAAATCAGTCCATCAAACAACTATATCAGGATCTGAGCGCTCAAATCTGCAAAGCAACTGTCCAGCACTGGACACTGCTGGATATTGGAATCATTGATCAGTTCTGCTCTCAAAAGTCCACGGGTTAATAGGAGAGAGAGGCATGGAAGCAATGATGAGATCGTGCGAGATATGCAATGAAAAATACTAAGTCACCAAAATGAAGTCATAAGCAATTTGTGGAAGAAGATAAACATTCTCAAAACTCTTCTGCAGGGGCAGTTGCTGTGGGGACTGATGTGTGTGCCAAGGAAGATCTACCAACTCATTGAAGTCTCCTGGTACGTAAGGCATGTACTCCCATCTGTGCATGTATCCACCTCCGGCAGGCAGAACACAGCCTGCCACTGCCACCTCCTTGTTCCATAGAAATGAAACAAGGGTTTCCAATGGCTGCACCAGAGGCAGACACCCATGCTTGTACCGCCACAGGATTGAAAGTTCTGGAGACGACATGAGTGTGCAGCTGGCCCTGTTCCCATCAGTGAGGTCCAAGCCCCTCCCAATTTATATGACTCTTCAGGAATGTGAGGTACTTCCCTCTTTTGCATGTTTATGAATTTAGGGAGCCAACTCTTTTATTGAATATCATTAAAAGAAGTAAAAAGATAGATTGGCCTTTCTTCCCTAAATTTCTCTTTGTGTAAAGCCAACATTTTCACAAGACTGGGCTGCGGCCAATTGGGCAAACAGCAGGGCAGTTTTTCTGTTTTGTTTTGTTGTTAAGTAATTGTTATCAGTTGAAGTAACCCACTCAGATAACAAGAACAATAGCTCTCAAAGGTCCCAAATTTGCTATGGTGATGAAATTTCAGTAACCAACAGAGGCACTGACTAATTTTTCTCTGCTTGTGCCTTGTTCTAGTTTCTTATTTAAAAAGATTGATTCAAAGTGCTCATTTCCCATCAGCACTGCTTGAGATCATTGTGTAAGCATTGCATTCCATTGTCTGTCATAAAACAATGCAGTTTGCAGGCTGTTTAAGCCCTGCAATCCTTAGTAGGGGCTAATTCTTTCAGGATTCTGTGGCAATACTTAACACATTTAACAAACCATAAAACAAATAAATTGACATAGATCATTGGGCCTTGAGTTGCAAAATATGGATCAATAGCTCAGAAACATGAACATTTCTGATCAATATACAATACAAGTTTTCATTTGGACTATTAAGAATGCCAGAACGATTTCAGATTATCATTATATGAAAATCAATGTACAAAACATTCCTAAAGTTTGCTTTAAAGAGTAGCTATCGCCTTTGCTGGTTTGGCTCAGTGGATAGGGTGTTGGACTGCGGACTGGAAAGTCCCGGGTTTGATTCTGGTCAAGGGCACATGCTTGGATTGCAGGCTTGATCCCTAGTAGGGGGCGTGTAGGAGGCAGCCGATCAATGACACTCTCTTACACTGATGTTTCTATCTCTCTCTCCCTCTCCCTTCCTTGCTGAAATCAATAAAAATATATTTTTAAAAAAAGAGTAGCTATCAACCCATATCAATGAGCTCCTTTCCATAATATTTATACATTTGAACATGTTCAATCAGCTTACATGACTTTGTTTGTTACACTTCTGTATTTTTTTCCAAGAGTCTGAATCTGAATCTGATAAAAATAATAGTGCCTCTTTACCTCATAACTGATGCTTCCCTTGGAAAGCATATAAGAGGACTCCCATGTTCCCATGGCTCTTGGTAAAGGAACGATGAGGTTGGAGAAGGACAAGATCTTTAGAGCTAGCCAAACAAGGGTCAAGCCAAGTAATGAGATAATCTAGAGCAAGGCTCATAGTCACTATGGGTAGAAGTCAGTGGGAGACACACTGCTGAACAATACCCCAAGGAAATCACATACCACCTCTAAAGAGACCAAAAGTATGTCCTAAAACAAAGTAGAGATGATAGGTGTAAGACTAACCTGAAACCAATAGGAAAAATGTCTGCCTCCCTCTTCCAGATTCACAAGTCCCTCAATAGAGAATCTAGGCCTTAAATGGAAACAGAAGGAGAGGGAGAGGGAGAAAGAAAGGGGACAGGGAGAGGGGGAAAGGGGGAGAGGAAAAGGATGTGGAAGGAGAGAGGGGGGTACAAGAGGAAGAGGAAGGAAATACCTCAGAGCCAAGCATGGCCCTCTCTTTGAGTGCCCTTAACCACAATCTCAATGACATCATTGAACATATTAATATATAGTAAAAAGGAGGTGGGGAGGTTGGTGTTAGAGGAGAGCAGAGTTTAAAGCAATGATAAGGAAAAAATACTCTTTTTTTTTGTAAGAGAAATAGAATATTGCATTATAATGACAAATACTATAATAGATATAATATGAACCGTACTGTTTTCATTATTTTATGGACAGCACTTCTGCTATAAAAGGCTGGTTAAAGTTCCAGCCTGCAACTTCACAGCTATGTGATCATGAACAGTTTACCTAGCATCTTGGTATCTCGTTTCTTCACTTAAAAATGGAGATAATACTAGTACCTACCTCATAAAGTTGATGTCAACTTAGACAGGTTAATGTATGTAAAGTGGAAGGTATGACATAAGCATATAGAAATATTAGCTACTAGATTATACCCACGGAGCCAGTTACATTTAACTAAGTTTGAGGTTCAACTCTATTCTTGAAAATAATTTAATTGAATTCTTCATATATTAATTTTTGAGAAAGAAAAAAATCACACAAACCATAAGAGCTCTCACTAATAACATATTGATTTTACTCCAATTGATTAAAAAAGTTGAATTCTTATTATACTAAGTTTATTGACCTGCACCAATTGATCTGTACTAATTAGAAATTGGATTGGAAGTTTTCATTATTTTAAGGAGAGCAGTTTCTGCCATAAAGGCTGAGCATTGTTATAAAATATCAGGGCAATGAAATCAGAGCTAACAACTAAAAGATCACATCATTTTTTGTTATAATCATAAATACTTTTTCTAAATTGATAAATCAGATGTATACAGATATAAATTAATGTATGAATACACACACAGAAACACACACACACATACATACCCACTACTTATGTACCTCTAGGTCATATAACATTTACCAATTTACTGTAATGCATCAAGAATTATCTTGGATTTAAGGGAATGGACTATTTTTATTAATACCCTAAATGTTTTATGAGAGAATAATCAAAAGTTCATTCCTCATGAGTAATATTTAACACTTCTTTTACCTTTTTTTTCTGATTTGTTATTTGTCCTCGAAATATATGGGGTACTGATTATTGCAAAAGCAAAGATTTGTTGTATCTTAGACTACAG
Source organism: Myotis lucifugus (assembly GCF_000147115.1). Lineage (NCBI taxonomy): Eukaryota > Metazoa > Chordata > Mammalia > Chiroptera > Vespertilionidae > Myotis > Myotis lucifugus. The sequence goes on along the minus strand of NW_005871201.1, from coordinate 747,880 downwards.
GACAGAGCACATTGTAGAACATATATTACTGTCCATCCCCTTCTAGTGCTCACAGGTTCCGTGTTCAAAACTCCACATTTAGCGAAGCAGGTTATGGCATATGTCATTTTGGGGACATCAAACAGCTGCGTGGAGGTGTGATTCCCATTCACTAGACGAGTAAAGGCCAGAGAAAAATTTCAGCAACCCTGAATTTATTTAGTTGCAGAATATTTAGTGAACTTTAGTTCATGTTCAAGCTGTTCACAGGAAGAATCCAGATTTCTGTCACTGAGGATTGGGGAAGCCTTGTGACATTAATGAGTTCCAGATCCCAGGCCAGGCAACCCTGGCCTTCCTTATCCACCATCCCACGGAGCTAGTAGGGGAGGCTTTGCCTCTCCCACTGCTTTCCCTCCAGCTCTGATTTGTAACAGGGGAAGGGAAAGGGAAAATAGGAGTGGAAGCCACCAGAAATGACTGTCCTAATTTAGCATTAGCAGGAATTTGTAAACCACCACTAAGCAGATAAAGCTAAGAGCTACTAACTACAAACATAACCAAACAATAACCTCTGTGACTGTTTAATGGAGACCCTGATTAGAAACACAGAAGCCAGAAGCCTTTGCTGGAAACCGGGGAGCAATGATTATTCAGAGAGAAAGGCTAATAGGGCTTGTACACAAAATAAGCATTTTGTGAAGAAAAGAGAGGCACTCAGGTCTGGAAGGAGTTGGTGTTGACACAGCAATTTGAAAACTGGCTGTAAAGTAGTGACGCTGAATGGCAATTCGGAAGTTAGTGAATTGACGCACTGGGGTAAAGACATAACCTTTCGAAACACTCGCCTACTTTAAGTGATTTTATGCAGATATAGGTAGATTTCTGTTTACTTTTTCAAAAATGTAGTTTGTTATTTAGAAGTGCATGGGTCACTGAATAATCTTTCTCTGGGTGTCAGATCTCCTGGTGCACAGTCAGCTGAGAGGAACCTATTTTGCATATTTATTTGTTTCTGAACGCATTGCCCACTCAGAAGTGCACCTGGCGATGCCCCAGAGGAAACATCGTGGGAATTACAGCTACCATTTTCTACTTCAGGATTTATCAATCTCATCACTGACACAAAAAAGATGCAAAATGGCCAAAATAGTCGGGTTCAAGTGTCTCTTACATGACCTGGACACAGCTGTTTCCTTCTACTTATTTACTTTTGTTTGTTTCCAAAGGTTTCTTTGGTTTGGAAAATGATGTAGAAGCTCACTTGTTCTGGTGATAAAGAAAGTCAATGCTAAGGACATTCCGCATTTCACTGAGCTAATAGGGTAGCCACTAACCACATGTTACTCAAATTTAAATTAATTAAAATAAATAAAATGAGCAACTCAGCTCCTGAGTTGAACAACCACATTTTAAGTGCTCAGAAGCCACTGGTGACTGGTGACTGGTGACTGGTGTTTGGGGCGAATAGGCCCACAGCGTTTCCATCACTTCAAAAACATCCATTGAACAGTGTATATAACAAGTCGAAGCACTTTAGAGACAAGAAATAATTTCAATAAACAGAAAAATGGCCCTAACCGGTTTGGCTCAGTGGATAGAGCGTCAGCCTGCGGAGTGAAGGGTCCCAGGTTCGATTCTGGTCAAGGGCATGTACCTTGGTTGCGGGCACATCCCCAGTAGGAGGTGTGCAAGAGGCAGCTGATCAATGTGTCTAACTCTCTATCCCCTCTCCCTTCCTCTCTGTAAAAAATCAATAAAATATATTTTTAAAAAATAAAAAAATAAACAGAAAAATGCATTTCCTCTTTTATGTCATTGTCTTCAAAGATTTTTTTTAAATAATAAGTATTCCTAAAAGAGAATATTTCCCATATTAAAATTGTTTACCATGTCTTATCCATGTAGCTTCTCCATGTTATATGTTAATGTCCAAAAATTAAAATTTAAAGTAATCAATTCATGTAAAATGACATCCAATGAAGTGTTAAAGTGACATTTAAATTCAACGATGCAACAAAAATTAAGACTTTTTAGCCAGGTTACTCTACAGTGTAATGTTTTTATAATAATCAGATTAAATTAGAATAAACTTAAATATGCCATGTGTATAAAATAGAAGGAGTTGTTTATTCATCACATGGCTGATATTATGGAAAAATTCAATATGCACTCAAATCATTGGTGTGAGTGTTTCAATGTTGTTGTTTTTTAAATATCAGTGTCATATTGGTAGCAAATATTTCAAATTGCTAATTATTTCAATGTGTTTTTATACAGAAAAAAGCCAAAGATAAACTAGTCGATTTGATCACTAAGAATTAAGAGTTTCCTGTATCAGCAGTGAATCCATGGACTGAATTCCCTGGTCTCATGAACGATATCAGAGAGTGCAACTGTTATTTATCAAAAGCTGTTAGAGCTGATTTCTACCTGAAGACAAAGAAAATCTGTACCTAAACTTATATGTATACATACCTACATAAAATCAGAGTTTTCACAAGCACTGTTCAAAGAAAAGCCTCCTCCTTTGAACATGTATGGTAGCATTTCAAGCAAAGCTCACCCTGAATGTATGAGGAGTTAACCTGATGCCTGTAACTTAGCACCTTTGTACTGTGGTAGTGGCGAGGGACAGGTCGCTTAGTGGTTTCAGATGTTAGACTTTAATGAACCAGGATGGGTTTCCTTAGCATGACACCAGTTTATCTAGTTTATTAGCTTTGTAGTTTAAAAATTTATTATTCTTTTGTGCCTGCAAGCATTTTCATGACTCTCCTTTCTTTTGAAAAATGTTCCATTTGTTGTGCTTTGTAGGAAATAGTCCATTAAATAGCCACTTAATTGCTAGAATTAGCTCCTTCAATCATGAATCAATTTCTTTTAAACGTATTTCTTTAGGGAAATTAAAGGAACTAACCGGGGCAGGCCTATGTCAATTTTCATTGGAAGCTCTCAGCAGTTAATGAGTAAGTACTTTACAGCACTCAGCTGAGGAGAGCAGGAGACTGCATTTCAATTGCCTCTTAAACTATGAAGCCAGCTTTAGCATTTTTACCATATGGATTCTCATTTATTAAAGACTATTTTTAAAGTTATCAATTAATAGCTCTACTAAGTACTTGGAGCAAATCAAGTAGTAAAATTTTAATAACATAAAACAAACATTAGTTTCTCTGGATCCAGATACATGGTCAAGCCACACACGTTATCTGCTAGGTATGTAGCAGTCTCATAAGAAATCTCAGACTCACCACCATGCTCATAACCCCAGTCTGATGTGTTTGCTATGCCTGTGTTGCCTTTTTTTTTAAATTACCATGTGTGGCCTGCCTGGACTATAGCTAATTGGAATGGACATGGGAATTAACTCAAAGCAACCATCCTGCAAAGAGGCTATGAGGTACACGCTGACCAACAGGTCTGCCTGCTCTGGAGGTGATTAGCCAGACCACTTGGAACCTCTTTTTCCCCATTTGTGAAAGAGACAGAGAGAGAGACACGTATTGGTTAGTTGGAAATAGAGTGAACAGGATGGACAGAGATGAGGCGTGGCCCAGTGCTTGTGCGATAGCTAATGGAATCGTCCTTGAGGTCATCACACCTGATAAACTATTTTCTTAACTGAAAGGTATAGTTGTCTGTGATGCCTCGTTGAGACATTAGAGACGTTCCCCATCTTCCCTTGCTATCTTTTCAACCAACCATCCATTGACTGAATGAGGCAAACTGAATTTATTCTTACAACCTGAAAAACAGCAAACAACAAAGGTTATTTCATCAAACCTATTGGATGTAAATATTTTAATGAATTAAAATAGATTTTTTTTGGTAACTATGTAGTGATGGATGGTAACTAGACTTATTGTGGTGATCATTTTGCAGAATATACCAATATAGAAGAATCATTATGTTATACACCTAAGGCTAATATAATGCCAATTATATCTAATTTTTAAAAAAATTTTAATTGCTTCAATTAAGGGTGAAAAAATTGAGCAAAAGCAGAGGTATAATATCTTCTTCAAAGTGTGGTGGTAATCATACAAGATGGACTATCTTTCTCCTTTGGACTCAGATTTAACTTTGCAAAGAGTAAATTGAAAGGTGGACAGATTATAGTTGTCTCTAGATGAGTCCATTTCTCATTGCGATTGTCTACAGATTAATATGCATACATACTGAGCCCATTACATATTTCATCTGATAAAAAGCAGCATCAAAATGAGCTCAACCAGAAAGAAGTAAAATAAAAGAGAAGAGAATATCTTTTTTTTTTCACAGTCTTGTGTAGATCCCTCATCAACCAATTTTGACAATTTTATCCAGTTGTTTCTCTATTTTAAATTCAGAGCACGGAGGAAATGCCAGGAGTCACTCCTGATTAGCTCAAAGTGTACAGTTGATGACGACAGCGGAGGTGTCAGTCCATTTGTCTTCATCTACTTACAATTTCTGACCTGACTCTCTGCCTGTCCGTGGAGAGCACAGAAATTGCTTTGAACCCTCATTCGAATGTGTTTTCCTTCACCCCAATAAAAATAGTTGAACTCTTCACTTAGGCACACCTTGCAAAACAGTAATGACTCTAGATAAAATCATTCCTCACACTTTCATAATTAGTTTGAGGTCTGGGCGCAGAAAGGGAAAAAAAAGGGCAGTGTTAAATATTGGAAGACTTCCGCAGTTTTATATGTAACATCAGAAAAGAGAAAACTCCTACATGAGGCCATTCTCATGGTTTTCATTATCACACAGAGTTAATCAAAACCAGTTCAACCTCAGGCCAATATCACCGTGGGATGAAAGTATTAAAGAGGAATAAAACATCTGAGTCACTTGGATACTAATTGACCTTGGGAATGCCCAAAGCAATACAAAATTCGACATATGTATCTCTGAAATACTTTCCCCTAAATACCAAGGAATGCAGAGCTGACAATATACACATTATCCATCATCAGTCCTACACTGTGGTACATGCCTGCCCTCATTGTGTCCTTCGGTCACATGAGGAGTTTTAGGTATCTACCTGTGTAATTGAACTCATGGCACCTTTACGCTGCAGTGCTATTGTTTAAAAAACGGTCAAGAGCTAAAGCACTGAATATGGTATGCAATCCAGATGGCAAATTCTTAAGGCACAGGACTGGGGGCAATTTCTTAAAGGCTTGTTTGGGTTTCCCGGTCAGGAAGCTTCCTAGCTTGCTTTTACCTTTCAGCACCATCAAGCATTTAAATGCAAAAAAAAGCAATTAGTACAGCTGAGAAATCAGATTTGTGACAGGACCACTGCTCTTTTAAAAACATCTCTATTCCTGCTAAAATGGCCGGGCTATTTAAGTTCTTGAGTTGCACTAATTAATAATGAATAAAGCACATTTAAGTAGCTTTATTTGCCCAACTTCCTGTTGCACGCAAGCTAATACATATATTATTTACATATAAAATATATCTTTCTGCTATTTAAAACTTGAGGAATAAGGAATGACCAGGAACTAATTTGCAAAATGTGTTTATGTGTCATGTGTAACTGATAAAAAACAACTGGTTAGAGTATAGGCGAATATCAAGAAAGCAAATGCAATTTTCTTAATTAAAATGTTAGACATCTAACTATGCCCAATCACATTTTAATCAAATAAACCCAGACCTTATTATTAAAGACAAGTACTTCAATTGCAGAAATGTAAAATAACTTCATTGTATATGGAAAATGTGGCCTGAAAATATAAACACAATTAAGACAATTTGTTTTAGTCTTTTTCGTCAGCCTATTTTGGAGGATAAAAGCCATGCATGTATCTGAGATTAGATATTAATGTATGGCTCTTTGTCACAATAGTTCATTAAGTGTTTATTCTTGCACGATAAACAATGCTGTCTTCCTTCCATTTTTTGAAAGTTTTATTTATGTCAGTTCCGAGTGCCTTTAGAAGAGGTCAAATCTGCAGCTACCAGGAGATATTCAACACAATATCCACGCCAAGGGCTCACAGCCGTGTGGTCCCCCTATTGGCTCTGAATTCCTGAAATGAAGCAGATTCCAGCAGCAGGCATTGACGGTTCCTGAACCAGGGTTCACATTAACCAAATGCAAACTGGAAAATAGCTACTCGGGGTACAAAAATAACATTGGGGTGAGCCCACTGGTAAAATATTGTGTCAGGGACATGAAGGATGCTGTGTGGTTTGGGTTTGGATCTTATCTGGCTTTGGAATCAGGCTCAGCCAACTTGAGTAAGGAGTCCTTATAGACAACCATTATGGTTTTATTTGTTTGTTTGACTTATTTTTGTTTCTCATCACCAAGGCACACACAAACATTAGTCTCAAGCCTAAAGCCCTAAAATAAGTTGCTCTGTAGCTGGTGAAATTCTAATCTCATTTTATTCTGCTGTCAACGAGCTGCAGAGATTCGCCGGAGCTTGTTAACATGAGAGCAGACAGATGAGAAGAAATAAAAAGTACTGGCCTGTGAAAGCCAAATCAAAGAGCCAGACGGAAGGGATTCTCGAGTTACTCAGGTGAGGCCCTCAGCCCCCAGCTAGTGACCCAACTAATGGTCAGAATGCCATAGGTTTCGTTTGGACGATCCGAACATTAAGACTTGGTATTCAAAGGGCTGCAGAAATGGCTGAGAATTTGCCTTTTCTTTGTAAGCTTACTATACAATAAACAAAAGACTGGTATTTGATACTAACTAAATAGAGAGAAGGAGCAGACAATAACCCTGGATGAATGTATTCAAGACACAAATCTTCATGTGGCATCGGAAGAACCAGGGCCCTACATTTCTTTAACACAGATTTTTAATTGTCCTTGGTTGCAAACCTATTTCGATTTATCAAAACACATGCTCATTTACATAAACATCTAACAGTTTAAATTACCTGAAAATGGCATAATGCTTTCATACAGTGAAACCTCAATAAAATATAAGAAAGTGGCGTTTTTATTACTGACTAAGGGATTTAAGACGAAGGGTTCTTGACAATACCCTATTAAGAAACACTTTCCGTGATGTTTAACCACTAGCATTGTGTCTGACAGCACTGAATTCTATAGACTAATATTTCCTTTTTTGTTTTCTAGAATAACTGCTTCCAGGACATTGCGGTTCTATTGCCAACTGCCAATCAAATAAACGAACCTTCATTTTTAGATTGAATTATGAAGCCAAAAATGTTTGTTCTGGTATTCTTTTCCTCTTTTTTCTTACACGTCACTTTATAATTTCCTTCTTTTGGATGATTTTAACTTTCAAAAGAAAGTTTATTCAGAAAGTTTATCATAATTAATATTTAATCATCAAATTTCAGGATTAAAGTTTACTTTGTATGCCTATTGACAATGTTAGAATAAGAAAACCAGAACAAAGTCTTGACTAGTAGTGCCATCTAGCATCACAAAAAAATGTTGTTCAGCTACTTTGCAAAATGTTGAGAAATGGATCAAGTCAGCTAACAGATTCTCTCCCTTGGTCCATCTTCCAGGGGAAGCAGGCAGGATCCTTTGGGAGAAGAGTACATGAAACCTATATAGAGATAATATAACATATAATACAAATGACAATGTTTTTCAGAAGATACACTTAAGAGAGGTAAAAGTGAGATGTAGTTTCTGGTTGGCTAGCTGCCATGCCACTATTTTTCCTCCAACTTAAGAAAACACAATAGAATTCAAATAAATAATAATAATGTTAGTGTACTGAAATATTGGCTATGACCTAATTTATAACCCAAAAAGCAAGTCATTCACAACCTCCAGTAAGTTACTAGGGGTAAAAACTTTTGACACCTCATAAAGAATGGAGACCAGCTAGTGGTTTGGGCAATGAATTGAGAAACTGAGATATAAATATAATGGAAATAAAGCTGTCAGAGGTTCAGTCCAGGATGAAACTGAGGACAGTTATTTCAATGATCTCTGTTAAGATGCTTCTTACTTGTCTGCTATGTCATGTTGGACAAATCAGATCATTTGTTTCATCTCCGGTTAGATTTATATCAGAAACTGGATGGGTCTCAAAGGTACAGGTTCTTAACTCCAATTAAACAATTGAGTTGGAAAGCCAGTCCTCCAACTAATATGTAAACACATAGTCCCTGGCCAGATAAAACTGAGTAAGTAGCATTGCTCTAAGAAATATAGGAATATTTGTCAATGGGCAAAGGTGACAGTATTCTAACACATTTTTCTATGTAGCACATATCCATTAACAAATTCCTCATTTTTTACTTTACTGGGAATCTGAGTCATGGATAATTAGAAGAAAGCTTGGTGAAGTTCTATTTGTAAACTTTCATTTCTCAGCTTCCAAGTGGAAACACAAGCACCGAAGCATCATGGAAGGAAAAAAGTCTGCCTTGACGGATAGCGCCAGAGGTTAGCTTGGTTCTCTTGCTTCTGTGGTTACTTTTGTTCCCTCCTCCAAAGGATCAAGCATCTGATATATCAACACAAACACCTTATTTGCAAGCCAGATTCATTCTTGTTTATTATGCATATCCACAATTTTGAATTTCAGTGGCCAAAATAAGGAGTTTAGGAGACTATGGGGGATTTTTTTCTGGGCTCCAGATTTAGGCTGAATTGAGGATGACCAATATAAGTCTTTGGGCCCAGAGAATGTGAGGAAGAGGCACCATCAGCAGATGTTCTAATATGAGAATGCTTGATCCCAACCCTGCCCTCCTTCTGTGATGGGAGTTACATGAATGGAATATAAACAGATGAGAGAGCATTTTGCCTTAACAGTTGACAGTCATTTGAAATATGAGAGTTTTCTTCTGGGCCTTATAGGATGGGCATGAGGGTAAGCACTTGCATTTGAAAGTAAGAGACTTAAAAACTGAAGTATTTCGCTTCCTGAAGTTTCATTTGCCTTCTAGTCTTCAGGTGATTGTCCAAACAGTTCAGACATTTTACATAATTCTCAGTAACTTTTAAAGAAATTTGTCTATAACTGAGGGATAACTGAATTTGAACTTTTTTGCCCATGACTCTGTCTTCTCCAAGATACATCATCAGGCCTCTAGCTAACCTTTTGTGGTAGATTGAATTATTGGTCCTGATATTTTCTCTTTCCCTTAGCCATACCCTTTGACATGTAACTTTGAAGTTGCTCCCACTAAAGACACCATATTTGCACATTCTCTGAGCTGAGTCATATGACTTGCTTTGGCCAATGGAATGTGGGCAGAAGTGGCATTTCTCTTTTACATCTTGAGATTCTGATATCACTATAAGAAGCATATATCTAAACTAGGCCACCAATCAGTAATAGGATGAGAAATACACAGAGGAGAACTAAATCCACCCAATAGCTTGCAGGCAAGCCTTACTAACCCCAGCCTAGACAGCTCAACCTCAGTTGACTTAGAGATATGTGAGTGAAAACAATGTTTGCCACTTTATGTCAGTTTTGGAATGTTTTTTTAAGTTGCACTAAGTGACACACCTTTACTCATTGTTCCCATCTTCTAATAGTTTAGCCTCTTTTTAATGTCTCCTTTAATTCCTCTTACTTTTCTCGTGTTGAAGATTGAACATCATAATCTTTTAGAGCTGAAACAATTCAGGCCAAGCCAATAGATCAGTTGGGTTTTGCTTTGTTTGTTAGTTTGTATCAGTTAACTAAAATAGCTTTCTCCAAACAAAAATCTATTTACAGAATAGAAGACATGTTATACAAATACACTTATATTGTTTTCAAAAAAAACTAAACTTGAAGAAAAATAAAATGTTTCCAAAACTTGTAGATGACCACAAGATGCCTACATTTCTTTCCAAATAGTCCAATCAAATTGCCATCTGTGCTATATTAGAGTTATCTCCACTGATACAGTCTTGAGAGCAAATACTTGGACCAAATGTGATATAATTTATTAATAATCAAATTTATTCTTGGCTTACACTAAGAGAAATATAATGTCAAAAATTTGAGAGAGTTAATTTATTCATGTGCCTCACATAAAGAGTAATACAGATAAATGGAAGTCAACTCAGAGTAAAATCAAGATTATGAGAATTAAAATTATATCATATGAAGAATTAGGCATGTCTATTTTATACACAAAAAATAAACTAGATGATACTAAGTATTAATAATAATAATGATGATGATGATGATATAATGAAATAAAAATAATTATTTCTAACTGAACATAACCTATGTGCTAGGCATGCCATTGCATCAACATTTTGTAATTCTATCCTAAAAGGTTTGTTCTGTGTTTATTCCTATACTTTAGATGAAGAAATGAGATTTCACACATCTAGTAATCCTCCCAATACAGACAGGACTTAATTATAAGCCATGACACTGCCTGACCTTAAGTGGTCAGTGGTCCCCAAATATCTGAGGAACCAATATATTTTTAAAGGATTATATTTGTCCTATAACAGTACCATATGCATCATGAAAATAGTATAGTACAATTTGGTATCAGAAAATCTAAGTTATGATTTATAATCTGTCATTTGCTAGCTACACAATTTTGAACAAACTACAGTCTTTAATTCTGTCTCCTTATCTATAAAATATCTATAAATAATATCTAAATTATCCTATAAGGATGACATATAGATCAATCATATCAAAGAAAAATATATGAAAGTATTTGGAAATGTATAAGGTACTATTAAAATAGTATTTTATTAGGGCTCAACAAGAATAAATGAGAAGAAGCCATAAGTAATAATTTATGTACAAACTTTTTAAAACTTAGAAACCTTCAATGCAAATATGAGTTTCTAAACTTATATCAGTGGAGATAATTCTAATATAGTACAGATGACGATTTGATAGGACTATAAGAGAAGAAATGTGGGCATCTAGTGGGTGTCTGCAAGTTTTGAAAACATTTTATTTTTCTTCAAATATACTTTTTTGAACACACAATTTAAATGCATTTTTTTAAACATGTGTCATGTTTTTTATTCTGTAAATAGATTTTTGTTTGGAGAAAGCCATTTTAGTTATTTTACCTTTTTTAAAAATAATGAAACCATATACAAATCATTTTGGAGAAAAGATCTCTAAGGAATATTTGTGGCCCCCCATCCCCACTATTGAGTGCTCTTACAAATATAGTCATAATGTCATAAAGATATTTTGCCATACATCTCAGAATGAAAGCATACATTCTTTACTTACCACTTCTACTATCCTTCCTTTCAAAAGATTGATTTTGAGCTACATATTAGTTAAACATCTTTAACTAATTATATTCTCTAATGAATTCTATTTTATTTTCTTAAAATATCTGCTAGGTATGTTTTATAGTATTAGTTTACCAGCCAGTTTCATCTTTAAGCTGCACACTTCTCTTTACTTTGGTTTCAAATGGTGAGACATAGTCCATTTACTGTGCAGCATTATGAATACTTCTTTTTATCTGTCTTATTTCCCAGATGATTGGCCCATTGTAGAGGAACGGTAGTCCATTAATGATAGGTACAGATGGTGTCCATCTGGTACCCATGTTTGACTCTAAAACGGGGGCATAAGGATGCTCTGAAACATTAGACATTCAAAGTCAGATCTGATCTAAAAGCTCAAAGAAAAAGTTATTTGATCCAGTCTGATTTTTATCCCTAGTTCTCATCTTATATTACAAATGAGCTAGAGGATACATTCTTTTCTGAAAATTTTTCTGAGTTGTATTTTTAAGTTCACAATCTTGTTCTATTCCAAGGCAGCTAACAAATATCAAAATCATGAATATCAACCAATGTCCACTTATGGCTTCTCTCAGAACTCGCTTGGCAATCACCAACCGTGGAGACATCTTTTGAGGCTTTTGTTTTGGGTGTATTATTCTCACGTGGTCTGGATTAATTGGAGGAGACATTGATTCCATGTAACGCATGCTCTTACAGGTGAAGAAGCCGAGTTCCATAGAGGCCATGTGCTTGATCATGTGTAACACATTCGTTCACTCACATACCTTGTATACTAGTAAGTGTGCAAAAATGGAAAATAATCCAATATTCTGATGGAAGACTTAAAAAATATGCACCCACACATTTCTCACCAGCTGAAGCTGCCGGGAGCCGGTCCATCCTTGCTGCTTGACACAGTCACTGCAGAGAAGAAGCGTCTGCACAGCATGTGTTTCGGGGGACCTGGCGTATATAGCATACTGTTCTTAATATGTTTGCTCCCCTTGGCGCTATGTGTTTTAACCAAGATCACTTCTCTGAGAAAGGTTGTTTCCCCAGATAGGGATTTTTCCCTGAAGTTAGGGAGGAGATAAAACCCCTTAACTAAGTGCCAGGCGGGTAGTTAATCACTTTAACTACAAACAATCATGCTTAAGCTACATAATCTTTACTCCCTGGAATGGAGATAAGAAATACCCTAACCTTTGGAATAGAAATTGATAGTATTAAAATCAACTGGTATAAATACAGATGTAACAAGACAACAGGAGACAGAACCTAGACACAGAAGCTAGACACAGAACCTAGAGACAAGACCTAGCAAGAAAACATGGCAAGAGAACCTGACTAGAACCTGGCTGGAGAACCTAGCGAGAGAACATGGACACAGAACCTGGCTGGAGAACCTAGACAGAACATGGCAAAAGATCCTGGAGAGAACCTGTACACAGAACTTGGCTGGAGATCCTGGAGGGAGAACCTCGCTATGCTGATCAACTGAACACTGCCTCCGTGTCATTCCTTCTTCGCCGACTCCATCCACACCTTTGGGGACCCCTGGACCTGCTGGGGTTGGACCCCAGCATGAAGCTCCTTGCATCTTTATTGTGCTTAGGGTGGATGGTATCGGCCGTATGGCAAGTATTTCGCAAATAGTTATGGGAAATATAAATAAAGTAAAAACATACAGAAGAATCACATCCTCTAGTGAACCCTTACCAATCAGTTCTAAACTTCACTGATTGTCTGTTGTTAATACTAATGAACCTGAATTACCAGGAAAAGACTCCATTTTAGTAAGTGTCTTTTTTATATGTAGAGAAGACTTAAAAATGATTAAAAACTTTAAAGCTTGTTCACTTAAACATGTGAGGAAATTATATTGAAGGACCATTACATTATAAATTTTTTGTAATAAAGCCAGAATAATATGGACTAAAATCTCCAAGTTTAAAAGTCCATTAAGATAAATATGTTAAAAGATATGATAGGTAATGATTTAAATGATTTTTGTGATAACTCTTTCAAGTTTGAAATACAAATACTGAAAAAATTATATTGATAATTGGCCTATATACCACACTAGAATTAGAGAAACCCCTGCTATTTCATTGTGGTTTTGCTTCTTTGGTTTGTTGGTTTGTTGATTTGTTCTAGTATAATACCGCACTTCATTTTCATTCAGTGAGAGAAATTACTACCTACTCTCATATATGTAGGATATGCAATGATTTATTACTTTAAAAAGTAGCATCTCATTAGTGAGACTCTTAATTTCCCAAAATTTAAAATTTAGAAAGTATATCTAAAGATACAAAAATGCAATTTCATTCTGAACTATCTATAATAATAAAACAGTGGCTGGAGGGACGCCCAGGTCCCGGGTGCCAGAGGGAAGCCGGTGCCGGCAGCCGGGGAAAGGAAAGCCTACTCTTGCATGAATTTTGTGAATCAGGCCTCTATGTGTATATTTTGTGTATATATATATATATATCAGCGGTTCTCAACCTGTGGGTTGTGACCCCTTGGGGGTCGAACGACCCTTTCACAGGGGTTGCCTAAGACCATCGGAAAACACATATATAATTACATATTGTTTTTGTGATTAATCACTATGCTTTAATTATGTTCAATTTGTAACAATGAAAATACATCCTGCATATCAGATATTTACATTATGATTCATAACAGTAGCAAAATTACAGTTATGAAGTAGCAACGAAAATAATTTTATGGTTGGGGGTCACCACAACATGAGGAACTGTATTAAAGGGTCGCTGCATTAGGAAGGTTGAGAACCACTGATATATATGAAAGGCTAAGTGTCCGTCTGTCTGACTGGTAGCTATGACATCCACTGACCACCAGGGGGCAGATGCTCAACACAGGAGCTGCCATGACACACACTCACTATTTAAAAATAAATGGCACCACGGACCTGGTGCCAACAAACTAACACTCGACTTCCCACAAGTGAGACACAGGCCCTGCCACCACCCCAGAGAGACACCCCACCAAATCGCAGCCAATGCTGCCAAGACCCCATGGCATAAAATGTGGCCCACAGCCCAGCCTAGCTTGGAATTAGTCACTGTGGGCGCCACGTAATTATGTCACGTAGTAACACCCAGCTTCCTCTCCCTAGTGACTAGCCTCCTTGGAGTTTCTTCAACCCAGGAACACAATTTGCTATATAGCCAGGTGCAAATATTTTACAGTTCAACCAAATGTTTGTCAAGCAGTTTCCCAAGCCTCATCTCATTTGATCCTCACAGAAGTCCTGGAGTAGGTAGAAAGGAGACTCAGTAGAATCCTATTTTCTTTTCATTAGCAAGACAATGGAGATTTAGAAAGTTTAGAAACTTGACCAGACTGAAAAGAAGTAAGAAATGGTGGAACTTGAAAATGACTTCAGGTTTTCTCACTGTGCAGAATATAGTCAAACACTGCTAAATGTTTTACCCTTTGTTCACCCTGCATGAGCTACAATAATAATCTGCTTCGTGTTGATATTTACTGCTGTGTTGGTGACGATTACCTGAAAGAGAAGTAGGGGTGCTTCACTGAGCTACAAAAAGTTTAGCTAAATCAGAAAGCAGATCTAATTAAGCAGGTTTACCTATATATATAAAAGGCTAAGTTGACTCTTGCATGCATGATGCATATAAAGCTCTAGCTGGCGCCAATCACACACGTGTGTTTCGATCTGTCATTGTTGATCGTGAATTTGGTTGGCACTTCTATTATGGAGAAAGGGCGAATAGCGATATTAAAACATTTCTTCTAATTAATTTCCTTTCAATGTGCACCAGGACACTAGTAGTTTTATAAAATCAAGATTTCTCCACTTTGCTTTCTCCTCCCTAACCTACCACTAATGGATGTCATGTACCTTCCTTACATGTTCTCCTCCTTTGATTCTTTTTTATTATTATTTATTGATTGATTTTAGAGAGAGGAAGGGGGGAGAGAAGGAAAGAGAGAGAAATATGGATTTATTGTTTCACTTATTTATGTATTCATTGGTTGATTCTTGCATGTGACTTGACCAGGGATGGAACCAGCAAACTTGGCATATTGGATGACACTCTAACTAACTGAGCTACCCAGCCAGGGCTCCTCCTTTGACTCTTGCTGCAAAACTGCCATTCTCCAGAGCAGTTTCTCCATCCATTGAGATTTTGCTTCCCGGTAATTGTCATAAGATTGGCTCAAATAAACTCATAACACTTTTTCTTATGCTGAATGTTTTCTTGTTGGCAATATCTTATAAACAACATTACAAAAGTTTCCACAATTAAAATAATCAATTATTTAAAAACCATAAACACAAATATACAACTGCTTACAAATTTATCTGATCCATTCCCTAAGTATTTCCAATCTACGGTTGGTAGGACACTGTTAATATAAAAATAAAATAAAACTAACTGGAGAGTTCTAAGTCTTCTCACACTTTTTACTAACCCAGATGCTTTCTCCCAAAATTGAAGTTAGTAATATTTTATTGAAGAATCATATCATGTTGATGGTGCCTCTACTCAATAGATGTTTCTCTTTCTTCAGAAAATTATTTAAGGATGTTTGCACTATTCTCACCTGCCTCTGTGAGAACCAACTCTACCTCTTTCTCAGAGTGGAAAAGAATACCAATATTTAAGATCCACCAGTCCCCCCTACCCCTCAAGTGGCTAAGATCATGCTGAAGGAGTCTTACACCTGTTTGCTCCCTCCTTTCCTGATCACTGTATGTTTAGGGAAAGAAAACATTTGTATGCCTGTGTTTTCAAAAGTAAAAGAGAATGAGCTTTCAAATTAAATGTCCTTCAAAAACAAATTTACCCACTTGAGCTTTGCCCACTGCCTGGGGCAACTGCAAACCAAAACAGGATGTTTTTCTAAGAGGAGGGGCTGGCTTACCTTACCTTCTCCTTATAAAGAGCTGCCACCCACCTGGCTGTGACTGTTTTGCTCCAGGAGAAGAACAATTAAAATTCAATTTAAGGCACTTAATTCTCCAAGTTTAAAAGTCCTTCAAAAAAACCTAAGCGTTCTCAGGCACTCCTGACAACAGTTTTGTACAATTTCTGATGTTTTTTCATGTCCTTTGCAAGTGCCTCCATCCCAAAATTGCTTGTATTCTTTCCTCCTCTTGTTAAGAATGACTTAGGGCTCGTGTTTAATTTAAGATTAATTCCTAGCACTGTTTCTTCAGTGCTCTGTAACAAACAGTGTCTACTGAACCGGCACAGTACTCTCAGAGATAGGTGTCATTATCTTCACTTTACAGAAGAAAAAAAAATAAGATGTAGCAAGGGTCCTTGGGTTAACCAAAGAGAAAGGAAAGTAGGGAACCATACACACAAGATTTTTAAATGCTGAAAAACTCCTGGAAAAAAATGCCCTTATGATGCCTTGCCCTTAGAGGTTCATTCCTTTGAGGTCCATAGAATGGAGCACTGTGCCGAGCCCTGACATGGCACGTCCTGCCTGCACCAGGGGAAAAGCGCTATAACCTCAGCAACACCTAAAACTTCTTGAGGACTGTGATCTCATTGGAGTAAATAAAAAGATGCCTATCATTAAAAAAAGACTTAGAATCGACTTATAAGGCAGGGTTCAGGATATACACTGAAGTAGAAGAACCGGTGTTTTTCCCATCCTTTCCCATTTTCATTGGTAATAATCTTTTTTCTGTTATTACTGTGGATGGAAAAAAAAGGTTCTGTGGAAAGTAACCTCACAGGGTGAATCTGATTGTAACTTCTAACTGGGCAGGTCCTGGTGAGTAGTCACGCCCCAGGCTTATAACGTCTTTAGTGGGAAGGCTTGTCTTTGCCTTAAGCAAGCCCTGTCCTTTGTTTCTGTGCATCTAGGCTGTCACACCTTTGAAATAAGCATGACCACCCTCAAGAGAGCTCATGACCTGAACTATTCTGCCTGCTCTCTGCCACTCTCATGTAATCTTTCTTAATTCCCAATGGATCAAGGAGCTGCAAACAGTCACTTCTTTGAAGCATTTATCTCAGTCTGTTGAGATCTTCCTTCCAGGCAAATCCTCTGTTTGAGTCAAATTTTTCTAAAAATTCTCTACAGGTTTGGACGTTCTTGTTCTTACATTGACATAATAAAAGATTCACGCCTTTGTAAAGGTTTAGGAGAGGGCCTTCAGTCTGGGCAGGACGAGTCACAAACCCTGTCGGCAAAGACTACTAGTGCTTCGGGTAAGAAGAACAGAGGTTTGCATCCTTTCCTGGGATGCTGTCATCACCGCAAACATCCCCACCCCCATCTGTTAAACTGGTCCTGTTAGCCAAGAGTGAGTCTCTCCATGAGGGTCAGCAGAAAGAAGCCAGAGGGGACAGACATGGCCTTGGGGCAGGGCCAGGTAAATTCCTTATAAAACAAGGAAAACCTGTAGCTTTGCCAGCCTGACTTTGCAGTCTAATTAGGAGTCTAATAGTGGACCAGCCAGAAATTTTGTTAGAGACCCTGGAAGTGAGAGAGCTGCAGCAGTCCTGGGTAAGCCATGGCTGACCGGACACTGTGGCCATGGGCAGCGAGACTCAAAGGAAACTAAAAGCCAAGCCAATGTCAGACCTGGCTCAATTGGATGTGCTCCTCAGCCACACACACATATGTGCAGAGAGAGAAGCCTTGCAGAGTCAGTGTTTGAGCACAACCTCTCCCTAGACCCTGGACCATGCAGATCCAAGGGTGACCCCCAGGAAGTCAAACTAAAGGAAATAAATAAACAGCAGACATATCAACAGTCCCATTCCAAACATAGGTCAGACAATCTTTTGAAGTATTCTATTCTTTCCATTCTAGTCTGTCTATACTTGTCCTAAGAATGCATATTTTTTTCAATCCAGAAATTCTTCCTTTTCATTTTTATTTATATTTTTATTCCTTTGTATTTCCTTTGTAATTTTATCTTTCCTCCCCTCAATTCTCCTATCCTACCCAAAGTACTGTGTCCTTCTTTCTAAGATTTTTATCATTTAAATATGCAACTAATATTGTCTCCTGTATTAACTATTTGCACACATGTAATCTTATTCATTCCCATAAAACCACCATTAATAATGAAGTAAATGACACCTTTTAAAGTTAATTTATTTGCCCATAATCATTAAACTAGGTAACAGAAGTAGATTTGAACCCAGATTTCTTAACTCTAAGCCAAACTCTTTGTTCTACATCAAGATGGCAGATAAGAGGATTTGCTTGTTTACTTGAATAAACAAATGCTATAATAAGAGACAAAGAAGAACATTACATAATGATAAAGGAAACACTCCAACTTGAGGATATAGCCTTTATAAACATTTATGCAACCAACATAGGAGCACCAAATATATAAAGCAAATATTGCCAGACATAAAGGGAAAGACCAACAGTAATGCAGTCATAGTAAGGGATTTTAACACCCCATTGACATCAATGGATAGATTTTCCAAACAAAAAATCAACAAGGAAACAGAGGCCTTAAAAGACACACCAGACCAGATGGATTTAATTAATATTTTCAGAGCATTTCACCCCAAAGCAGCAGAATACACATTCTTTTCAAGTGCACATGGGACATTTTCCAGAATAGACCACATGTTAAAACACAAAACAAGTCTCAATAAATTTAAGAAGATTGAAATTGTATCAAGCATCTTCTCCAAACACAATGGTATGAAACTAGAAATCAATTACAAGAAAAAACAACAACGAAAAAAACACAAACATATGGAGGCTAAATAACATATTACTAAAAAAAAAAATGAAAGGATGAACAGAACTAAAATAAATAATCCAAAAATTTATATGGAACCACATAAGACCCTAAATAGCCACAGCAATCTTGAGAAAGAAGAACAATGTTGGAGGTATCATGCTTCCTCATATCAAACTATATGACAAGGCTATAGTAATAAAAACAGCATGATACTGGCATAAAAACACGCACAGAGAGCAATGGAACAAAAGAAACAGCCCAGAAATAAACCCATGTCTGTACAGCCAATTAATATTTGACAAAGAAGGCAAGAACATACAATGGGTAAAAACAGTTTATTCAATAAATGGTGCTGGGAAAATTGGACAGATACATGCAAAAAAAACAAACAAAACAAAAAACTAGACCATCTTCTTACACTATATACAAGAATAAACTAAAATTGGATTAAAGACTTAACTATAAGACTTGAAACCATAAAACTCCTACATGAATACATAGTCAGTAAAACCTTTGACATTTCTCTTCGCAATACTTTTTTTCTTTGCTGTACCTCCTTGATCAAGGGAAACAAAAGAAAAAAAAATAAACAAAGTGGAATACATCAAACTAAAAAGCTTTTGCACAGCAAAGAAAACCATCAACAAAACAAGAAGACAACCTACTGAATGGAAAAACATATTTGCCAATGATACATCCAATAAGGGGTTTCTTCATAAAATTTATAAATAATTTACACAACTCAACACTAAAAAGAACTCAAATAATCCAATTTAAAAATGGGCAGAAGACCTGAATAGACAATTCTCCAAAGAAGACATACAGATGGCCAAGAGATATATGAAAAGATGCGCAATGTCACTAATCATCAGAGAAATACAAATTAAAACCACAAGGAGATACCACATCACACCTATAAGAACAGGTATCATCAATAAATCAACAGGCAACAAGTGTTGGCAAGGAAAAAAGGGAACCCTCAAGCTGTTGGTGGGAATGCAGATTGGTGCAGGTACTATGAAAAACAGTATGGAGGGTCTCCAAAAAATGTATAATGGAAATGCTTTATGACCCAGTAATTCCACTTCTGGGTATATATCCAAAGAAACCCAAAACACCAACTCAAAAGAATATATGTACTCCTGTGCGTTTTGAAGCATTATTTACAACTAGAGGCCCACTGCACGAATTTGTGCATGGGTGGGGTCCCTCTGCCTGCCCGGCAATCTGGGCCAATTGGGGCCATCTCACCCAGTCCCAATTGGGGCCGATGGGGGCTGGCTGGCTGGGGAGGGACTGTAGGAGGGCTCCAGGGCATGTCTCACCCAGTCCTAATCAGCCAGACTCCAACAGCAAGCTAACCTACCAGTCGGAGCATCTGCCCCCTGATGGTCAGTGCTCATCATAGCGACTGGTCGAGTGGTCGACCAAATGGCTGACTGATCTGTTGGACACTTAGCATATTACACTTTTATTATATAAGATAAGCAAGATACAAAAGCAACCCAAGTGCCCATCAATAGATGAGTGGTTAAAAAAGTGATGCTACATATACACAATGAAATATTACTTGGTCATAAAAAAAGAATAAAATCTTACTTTTGCAACAGCATGGATGGGTATTATGTTCAGTAAAATAAGTCAGTCAGAGAAAGACAACTATCATATGATTTCACTTATATATGGAACCTAAAGAACAAAATAGACTAATGAACAAAATTGAAACAGACTCATAGATACAGAGAGCAGACTGATGCTTGCCAGAGGGAAGGGGGTGGTGTACTGGGTAAAAAAAGGTGAAGGGATTAAAAAGTACAAGTTGGTGGTTACAAAATAATCTCAGGGATATAAAGTACAGCATAGATAATATAATCAATAATATTGTGTAACTATGTATGTTGCCAGGTGGGTACTGAAAATACCAGGGGAAACACTTTGTGAAGTATATGATTGTCCAGTCACTATGCTGTACACCTGAAACTAGTCTACACTAATAAAAGACAAACATGCAAATTAACCATACCTTCCCTATGCCTTAAGCCACGCCCACCAGCCAATCAGAATGACTATATGCAAATTAACCCAACCAAGATGGTGGCCGGCAGCCACGGAGCTGGAGCAAGCAGGAGGCTTGGTTGCCCCAATGATGGAGGAAGCCAAGCTGCCGTGGCCGGCTCTGAGCTCCACTCGAAGCAACAAAGTTTCAATTATAGAAGGTAAATAAACCCCAGATACCTGCTTTCAGCCGGCCGTGGCCACGGAGCTGGAGTGAGCAGGAGGCTTCCATCCTGCCCACCCTGGCCAGCTCTGAGTTCCTCTCAAAGCAACAAAGTTTCAATTATAGAAAGTAAATAAATCCCAAAATAAAAAAAAGAAAAAGAAAAAAAGGAGAGGCTGGGAGCTTCCATCGCTGGCAGGCTTGGCCAGCCTGAAAATGGCCCTCAGCCCCTCACCCAGACTGGTCAAGCACCCCAGTGGGGACCCCCCACCCTAAAAGGGGTGTGGCCAGCCTGCAAACAGCCATCAGCCCCTCACCCAGGCTGGCCAGGTACCCCAGCAGGACCCCCCACCCTGATCTGGATCACCCTTCAGGGCAAACCAGCTGGCCCCCACCCATGCACCAGGCCTCTATCCTATATAATAAAAGGGTAATATGCAAACTGACCCTAACAGCAGAACAACTGGGAATGACTGGTCACTATGACACACATTGACCACCAGGGGGCAGATGCTCAATGCAGAAGCTGCCCCCTGGTGGTCAGTGTGCTCCCACAGGGGGGAGCTCTGCTCAGCCACAAGCCAGGTTGATGGCTGCCAGTACAGTGTTGGTGGTGGGAGCCTCTCCTGCCTCCTCAGCAGCGCTAAGGATGTCTGACTGCAGTTTAGGTCTGCTCCCTGCTGGTAAGTGGACATCCCCTGAGGGCTCCCGGGCTGCCAGAGGGATGTCTGACTGCCAGCTTAGGCCCAATCCCCCGGGGAGCGGGCCTAAGCCAGCAGGTGGTCATCTCCCAAGGGGTCCCAGACTGTGAGAGGGCACAGGCCAGGCTGAGGGACCTCCATCCCGAGTGCACAAACTTTTGTGCACTGGGCCTCTAGTATAAAATAATACTGAATATAAAGTATAATTAAAAAATAAAATTTGTAAAAAATAGATACATTAAATAAATAGCATTATAAGAATAATTTGAAAAATAATATCTCTAAATCTTTCTCGGAAAGTTATAAGTTAAAAAGCAACAAATAAGTACAAAGAAGAATTGAATAATATATTTATATATCAATCTAATAATTGTATGTGGGATTTTGTATCTTAAAAATAAATAATTTTTTCCAAAATTAAAATTTTTAAAAACTGAAAAAATGCCAGAATAAAAGGTTTTAACAAAAGCAGAGATACACTATCATGCAGGTCATATGTTAATCTATAAAATACAGCTAAAAGAAAAAGCTTACTATATTTCCCTTAAAAACATCCTAAATGAATATGGGTTAAGAAGTGAAGCAGTTCAGAACAGGCCTCCCCAAGATGTGCCCCTTCTGCATGGGGGTATTTTGAGCTGAAGGCAATGGAGATCCTGCAAGTCCAAGAGAAACTTGTACCTCTCCCTTAAGAATTTCAGTTGGGGCCTTGCCCATAATAAGCGTTACCACTGGAATGACTTTTCCTGACCTATTGATAGGGAGTGCAAATTTCTTACTATTGAACATGTGCTCTTATCATCCTGCACATGACCTTCCCTTCCCAAGCCCCAAGGTGCCTTACTTCATCCTTAGCTCAGAATGACATCTATACTTCATCTTAACCTCCTCTCTCTGAACTTCTCATGTATATGGGGTCTCTGATTCTCTCATGTATGTGGGGTTCCTATATGTATGTATGTAGTTCTTTTGTCTTGCTAATCTGTCTCATGTTGATGTAATTATTAGACCTGCTGGAAGAACCTAGGAGGATAGAGGAAAATTTCTTTCTCTCCCAACAAAAGTAATTAAGAAAGATATTGTCAACTATCTAGAGATGTAAAATACTGAAAATGGTACAAAATAAAACTCATGGGATGCATCTAAACAATTATTTTAAAAGGACATTTGTAGCCTTAAATAAATACATTAGGGGAAAAGAGAAAAAAAATGATCCAGCATTAAATGCAAGAGGCTAGAAAAGAAAAAGTCAGTAAATTCCATTTAAATAGTAGCATAAAAATAAGAGTGGAAATAAAGGAAAAGAGAAAATAAATATTACAAAGGAAAAAGAACATAACTACATTTAAAGACATGATTAAAAAATATGAGGGAATTCTACAACCTACTTCATGCCAATAATTTTGAATTCTTAGATAAGAAAAACAAGAAAGGCCATTCAATTTATTTTTGAGATGTGTATAAACCTGATATTCAAAGAAGAATTAAATACCAACTATACTTAAGTGCAAAAATCCTAAATAAAATAGCAAATAGAATTCAAAAATGTGAATAAAAAATCATGACCAAGTGGGTTTCCCAAATAATGCATGGGTGATTCTTAATTAGAAAATCCATTATTCTAAGATACCACATGAATGGATTAAAATGGAAAAATCCTATGACCTTCTTAATGTTTGTTATATAGCATTCAATAAGATTACTCATTTAGGATTTTAAAAATAACTGAAAGAAATCTTAATCAACTAAGAACAGAAACACTTAAAGATTGCATTTAATAGTGAAACCTTAAAAGCATTCCTAGTAAAATCAGAAAGGATTCTTTGAGGTACTAATTAGACCAAAAAATCAAATCAAAACAAAACAAAAAACCCCAAATGTTAAGAAATCTGGACTTAAAGATGAAATAAAGGGGCATTTCCTTTTCTCAGTAGCTCTGTGAATGGGCAGCCCACACTCAATCCACATACAGACTTTCTTTGAGGGCAATGGGATTAGTGTGAGGTTTAAATACAAAACAAGCAATTGAGATCTCCCCTTTGTTTAAAATATTTCCTATGCAAGACGTTAAAGAGGGGCAGGAGCTCCACCAGCCTGTTTGAGAGCCAAGCCTCCTGCTTAAAACCTTATGAACTCTTTGGGTGATCAAACTTGCAGCACTAATAAGTTAGGCAGGGTAACATAAGTCCCCAACATAAAAGTTTTTCAATTTTAAAAGCTTTTTTATGGCCATTAAACATTTCAGACAAATACTCATTATGAACTAATTGGTAGCAAATGTTAATTTGAAAACTTAAGCTGGCTTTGAGTTATAGTGGTTTGGTTTTGAGACTTAAAAACTAAAATAATGAGAAAAAATTGTGTCAGCATCTTTTTCATGCTTAAAAATTTTAATCAGCGAAACCTATTGTTCTTTACATGGCAACTCTGAATAAAAGAAGCCTTCTCATCCCAGTGCTAGGGAAGCCCTTCTAAATTCTTATACCTTTAAGATAATTTCTCCTGATGGGTCCCCCCCCCCACCTTTTCACTGTCAATCTCTACATCTGCTGAGACATGCTTGTGAAATTCTCTGTAAGTTTTGAAATCTTGAGGATTAAAACAAAGATTTTCTATAGATGTCTACCCATTCTTAGGATTCCTATACTTTTTCTGCCTTTTCTATTAAAAAATATATGAAGCATCATAGTATGGACTAATCTAAATATCTCAGGAATTAATTTCTTCCTTATCTAATGATACTGGACAACTCAGGCTGCAGGATATTTTTTTCTTTTATTGACTCTACATCTGTTTTTCTTGCATAATAATGTTCTCAACTTCTATCAGGTTTGTGGGACGGGAAAGGGGATTACCTCTCCTCCCTCTCCTCCCTCTCCTCCCTCTCCTCCCTCTCCTCCCTCTCCTTCCTCTCCTCCCTCTCCTCCCTCTCCTCCCTCTCCTCCCTCTCCTCCCTCTCAACATGATTTCCCTCCCCTACTGGCAGGTCTAAGCAGTCTTCTCCCTCCCACCCCACTGTCAGTGTCTCATAACATCTTAGTCGATTAGCATTTCAGAAGGGAAGCTCATTCTTACAGGTGAGAGAAGATCCCAGTTCCTTCTCATTCAACCAGTCACACTGGAGTTGCAACAGGTGGGTCATTCCAAAAAGTAAAAGGGAAAAGAACAAGAGAAAGACCATTCTTTTAAGGTTTTGTTTCTCTGGTTGCTACCCATTCCCACTGAACCCTCTACCATCCATCTACCCTGTTGTTTGTCTTTGACCATCAGTGAGAGACTCCATGTAGAAGGAGTACCTTAGGGGAGGGGGCATTGCACTGTTTATTTCTAGTAGTTACACCGTGCTTTTAACACATGACAGTCCCTGTAGAGTGGGTGCAGTCCATGGTGAAGTACAGGGGCAGGGAAAACTTCAGAGAAAAGCACAGCAAAATACGAGTGTTCTGGAAGAACTGCAATAATAAATTAGAGATTAGGATGAGATAATAAGTAGTCAATATACCCATCTCTCTCCCAATATTCTCTCTTGATGTTCTCAGCATCTTTTAATGTACATAAACATGTACACGTGGTTATGCTAGGGCGAGGTGAGAGTAGTATACAGGTGTGACAACTCATCCAAGAGGTTTTTGAGCCTGAGTCTGAGATACAACTGTTCAATTGGCTTTGCGGAGAAGAAATCTAAGAGGATGAGATCAGAGGAATGGGATGGAAAACATACACATGGTGCAACCTGCTCTCTGGAAAAGGACTATTAAGCCAAGACTTTCTTCAAGATCGAGGCTGACCAGAGATGCCTTTTAGTCCACAGGGAGTTATCCTGTTACTCTTTCAGAGTTTGAGAAGGCTTATCAGGAGCTAGGCACATATAACCTTATTCCCTGTCTCTTCTCCCCAATTTTCTCAGGGGAATATTTCTGAATATTAGAGATATAGAAAAAAATGACATATTCTCCTTTTCTCTCTCCTCATGTAGGGATTTCACAATTTAACTACAGGGGCCCCCTAGAATTCTTTCTCTCTCAGTGATCAACAAGAGGCCAATATGAGTGCTTTAACCTCAAACACTGGTCTCAGTTGAATCTACCAGGAAAAAAAAAAAGATGTAAGAGTGAACTTTGCCCTATCACAATAATTTAGATCTTCGCCCCAAACCAATACTTCCATCCTTGGAACACATCATAATTCCCCTACTTGTACACTATTTCAAGCCTCTGGGGTCTTACGTGGACTGCTCTGTGTCCAAGTAGAGTTCTTTTTCGCTGCTTTTGATACAGATTCAAAACCCTCTGCCTTTCTCCTTTCCTTCTTCTAGGGAAAAAGAAGAGAGGAGAACAGCCTTAGCTGGTTTGGCTAAGTGGATAGAGCGTCGGCCTTCAGACTGAAGGGTCCCAGGTTCGATTCAGGTCAAGGGCGAGGAGAGGGGGAGGAGGGAGGCCCTCCTTGCCACTTCCAGGCTTTCCTACAAGCCTGCACTCTGCTACTCTATTCTCATCACTTAAATCTTGGCGTAAACCCCATCTTCCCAAAGGCTGTCTTTTATTAGTTTTACTTAAGCTGAATACTACTCTATATTCCCCAATTTAAAATCTTACTTGCAAATTTTGATTGTTATATATATTGGTTGAATATATACATTTTGCTTCTGTATATTCACATCTCAAGTTTGATGCATGAATTATGCGTTCTTTCTCTCTTTTATTTCTTTTCTCTTTCTTTACTTCCTCCTTTCCTTTTTTCCTTCCTCCCTTCCTTCCTTCCTTCCTTCCTTCCTTCCTTCCTTCCTTCCTTCCTTCCTTCCTTCCTTCCTCTTTTTCTTTCTGTGTCCCTCTCCTTTTCCCTCCTTTCTATACTTATTTTATTTCTAGAACTGAAGATTCTTTATAAACATTTGCCCAACTACAAATTCAATTTTTGAGGTATTATAATATAATTGATTAGATTATATGTGAAAGTTGACCATATATTAGAGAAAATATTTTAAAAAAAGAAAATAGATTCTAACCTGTCTGTTTCATGGTTTAGCTTTGTTCTGTATATGTTTGTATTTTTATCTGGGGGAACAGTACAGCATGCTGGTTAAATCAGAGTTTGATGCTGTACCATGAGTGTTCAGATCCCAACACAGTCACTAGCTGGATGACTCTGGCTAAGTTACATGACTTCTCTTCAACTCAGTCTTTCTATCTGTAAAAGGGGAACAATCATAGCATCCCTCTCATAACATTGCTGTGGGAATTTTAAAAATGAATGTATGTAGGGTACCTGATACACTTAAATGCTACACAAGTTTAACTACAACAGCTTAAGAGTACCTTGTCCACACATCTAAACTCCAAAGAACTCTGAAGCAAAATTGTCTCTCATGACTAATTTGCAAGCACTGTACTTAACTTTTATGAGACCATTTATAATCTTTCTTATATAATTTTGTAATCTTTTTTAGGATATATATTTTTATTGATTTCAGAGAGGAAGAGAGAGATAGAAACATCAATGATGAGAGGGAATCATTGATAGGGTACTTCCTGCATGCCCCAAACTGGGGACCAAGCCCACAACCTGGGCATGTGCCCTGACCAGGAATCGAACCCTGACCTCTTGGTTCATATGTTGATGCTCAACCACTGAGCCACACCAGCCAGGCTTGTAATCTTTCTTAGTGCAACTCAATTTACATTACTATGAAGAAAAATTAATGTATTTGATTCAGACCCTACAGAAGGATGCAATATTAAATTCAATAGATTAAAAAATATTACCTTTGTAAACTAAAAAAAAAACAACAACAACCAACCCTATATCTGAAAGACAGCTAACCCCCAAAATTTTGGATAAAATGTTACATATTATTATAAATTCCTCTATATTTCTGCCCTGATATAATATAAATTCAAATTATGAACTTGCTCTTTGTATGCTCACCCGATGCTTGTGTTTGAAGTGAGTGATTATTTCTATTTCTGCATGCATGTCACTCCAGAGGACCCTTCTTAGCTTTCCACTCATTGTGTCTCTCTTCTCTTTTCTCTTCCATGTTGTGCTTCTCCTATCATCCTATGTCAGTTAGGAGTTGTATTTAGAGATGAGTGACAGACTGGACTGCAGAGCCTTGGTGCTGAGTTTAATCTTATGCTAGGGTAAGAAGTCCAGGGATTGGAAGTGCTGGGTCAGTACAGTGTCCCATAAGGGCAGTCTCATAATAGCATCAGTGCCCCAAGGGAAGAGGCCACCCCAGCAGATGTCCACTTATCTTTTATTAGTCTGAACTACATTATAAGCTCACTGTTAGCTGCAAGGAAGATCAGGAAATCAAGTTACATTTATTACAAATTATAAAGCAGAGGCAGTGAGAAATAATTGGCTTGTAATGGGCATTAAGCCAGCCACCCTGCAGTGTCTGCTGCTCAGTCCAGTCCCTCAATGGCAGATGGTGGAACCGAGTGAGAAGACTGAGAAGACGTCATCATCATCACTGCTTCAAGAGGAAGGAAGATGTTTAAGATTCTTTGTTCCTCACACCCCAATGTGACCATATCAATACTTTAGTTGTTTCATTGAGTGGAAAATTGAATCTTTTACCTTCTCCCCAAGTCAAATTTCCAAGTTCTTAGCCTTGTGGCCTCTGTTCTATCCTCCCCCATGCATTAAGCTACATAAACGTTCTCTTTTGTGTTTAATTTAACATATATGAAGTTCAGCATGTATATGAATACTCCTGATTCTGTGAGAGTTTATCTGTGGGTATGTTTGTGTACAAGCATAAAGAATGAGTGTAAGGCTGTGGATGGATGTATAAGCCTGTGTTTGTTTGTAATCACTTTTTCAGTAAGTCTCAAATTGAAGGAAAAGGTGTTCTTACCAAAAAAATAATGAAAAGGTAATAGTCCATCTCTCCCTGGTTTCCTCTCTTTTGTTATAAACCTTTGTGTGAGAAACTTCCACTTCTAACCAGTTACTTTTCCTTTGTCCCTGATCTTTTCTTGGTACTGATGTCTCCTCAGCAACAAGTAAAAGATTTAGCCCTGGTTTTGCTCAGTGGATAGAGCATTGGTCTGCAGACCGAAAGGTCCCAGGCTCCACTCTGGTCAAGGGCACGTACCTCCGTTGTAGACTCCTCCCCAGCCCGGGCTCTGGTCTGGGCTTGTGCAGGAGACAACCAATTGATGTGTTTTTCTCACGTCAATATTTCTCTCCGTTTTCCCCTCTCTTTCCCACTCTCTGTAAAAATGAATGGAAAAATATCCTCGGGTGAGGATTAAAAAAAAAGATTTACAGGAGCAATCATTGAGCTTGGGAATGTTATAAATCAGTCATATATCCCCCCAAAATGTTTCCTTAATGTAGAAATTCATAAATACTTTATCCTTATATTACCAAATTCTACTATGGCTTCTCTATTCCGCTTACTTTACAAAGAAATATTACATCTATTCCTCCAACAAGCCTACTTTAAAGAGCAGTTGCTTTCATTGACTGAGCACAAAAAAGTCTTCAATGCTTATGTTGGATGGTTAGAACACAGAATATATAAATGATCAGAAGTGCACACAATCAGAACACCACACAAACAGGAAGGCAGCGGTGGCAATGACACCTCCACAGCCTACGCATGCCAACAAGGGCTAGCAAATCCCAGAAACTCGGGGGAGACATGGGACAGCTTGTCCTTCACAGGCCTCAGAAGGAGCCAGCCCTGCTAACAGCCCCATCTCAGATTTCTAGCCTCTGGAACGGTGAGACAATAAATTTCTGTTGTTTAATCCCATCCAGTTCATGGTCATTTGTAAGGGTAGCTCTGGAAAACTATATAATACAATAATCATATAATATTTCTATACTCTAGATCTTCAAATTGTTGAATGATGCCCATTGTCTATGGCCATGGTCAGCAAACCGTGGCTTGCGAGCCACATGCGGTTCTTTGGCCCCTTGAGTGTGGCTCTTCCACAAAATACCACATGCGGGCGCGGACGTACAGTGCGATTGAAACTTCGTGGCCCATGCGCAGAAGTCGGTATTTTGTGGAAAAGCCACACTCAAGGGGCCAAAGAGCCGCATGTGGCTCGCGAGCCACAGTTTGCCGACCACTGGTCTATGGTATCGAACACAAATGTCTTATCATAATACTATATAGAACCTAATCTGATCTTGGCTGCATTTACCCCTTTATTTCTGTTTATTATTGCTTTCCCATTTACTACATTTCATTTCTTCCATTGTAACATGCTCTTATGTGTTTTTGTGTTTAGTTACCTTCTGCCTGATGCGTTTCCATCATCATTTACTGGGTAATTTCAAGCTATCCATTATGGCATGTCTATGTCTCATTCTCTGTGAATTACTTCAAGCAGAGTTAGATTTCTATTGTCCTCGTTCCCTTGGATATTTCTCCCCTGCCCTGTTGTGGTGTTTACCAGGGTACTGTTCAACCTTCATCGACTCTCCCTGCCCGTGCACTCATTCCCCATACACTGAATTCTTAAAGGAAAGAGATTCTGACATGTTCATCTGACACAGTGAAAGCTAAGCAAACATTCTGAATAGATAAATGAGCCCAGAATTTCTTCAACCCTGTACTCATTAAGATACTTTCTCTTCTCATCCAGGTATGTAGATAGATACTCTAGTCTATGCATTCATTTTTTAAAAATTTTTAAATATATTTTTATTGATTTCAGACAGGAAGGGAGAGGAAGAGAGAGATAGAAACATCAATGAGAGAGGATCGGCTGCCTCCTGCACACCCCACACTAGGGATCGAGCCTGAAACCGGGGCATGTGCCCTGACCAGGAATCAAACTGTGACTTCCTGATTGGTAGGTCAACACTCAACCATTGAGCCATGCCGGCCTGGCTTTATGCATTCATTTGTAGTTATTCAACTTTAATAGTTAAAATGTTAAATGCTTTGTTATTTTATTTTCATCAGATTATATAATTTATTCAAAGTTAAAATTCATTTACAAGCAAGGAAAATAACTTGTTATAAACATTTTTTTAAGGTCCTGTTGGCCAGGATTCATAAACTTTTTATAACATTCAATGCAGAAAATCATTAGGCAAAGGAATAAAGTAAAATGGTTTTATCAGAACTTTGGTTTAAATTCTGATATCAAAATGTACTTCTCAGCAGAGGGCAATAGTTGAAGTTTAAAGTGAGATTCAATAACCGCACAATGTTCTTGGCTAGAAGTGCATTACCATAGAAGAAATATTATCAAATGGAAAAAGAGTGAGATACAGCATTGCATTTATTATTTGTTTAGCAAATATTTGCTTTAGAAAGTATAAGTGTAACAGTTAATAGACACAATACTGGACGTAGGTAATGATATTTTTTCTTAGAAAGAATTTCAATATAACTATAATTCCACTTGCCAAATTTTTCTGCATGGAATATCTCAACTGATTGCATTGAATTTTAATATTCCACTCATTGTTCAGTAGATCCTGGAATTTTAAGTTAGAAAGGAAAACACTGGTTATCTAGTTAAAATCCTAATTTTTAGGTTAGATGGCTAAGGCCTAAATAGTGTAAATAACTTGTCCAAGCTCATGCAGCTTTTTGGTGGATGGAGAAAGATTGGAACCCAGATTGTCTGCCTTCTGGTAAAGTAGTCTTTCTATTCTAGTAATAAAGTCCAATCACAACAAACTTTAAGAATAAATGTACTCTATCCTTGCATCACACCAAGGACACCAATGCACCACAAATTATTTATTTTACCTAAAACTGTAAGCTCCCTATCATATATTCCACTAATCTAAAATCATATTAGCTATAATAAGCAGTGATCAGAGGTTTGCAGAGTATGTTTTGATTGGTTCATACCAACCAAAATAACTTCAAAACACTCACTGTGGAGTATAAATAGGTGAAGGCATTATTACAATTTTATGTGCGAGAGTTCAAAGATCCACTTTATTGGGAGATCTAAAGTTTGTTGCCATTTTCTGTTTCTCTGTGGCTTGTAATCTTAAATATGAACTTGTTTATTCTTAGTATTTCTTTCAGGACAGGAATATTTGTATCCCCTGCATCTGGAAGGGTACTACACATACAGTATCCGGTCTATAAAGATTGGTGTGCCTGAAAAGGTTAACACTAAGGAAAACACGTGAAATCCTTTTTAGATTCAGGTAAGGAACTAATTGTAAACACAATTTTAAGTAAAAGCTGTTGGCAATTACTATAGAGACCTCTCTGCTGGTGATTGTACACTTTGGCTCCCTAAAGTAATAATGCATACCAGTTCTTCTATTCGGGGTATCAATTCTAAGACAGATGTGCTGCAATCTTGCCCATGACAGTGCTTCACATTATGGCCTGTCAAATAATACATCACTGAATCTGTCTGTGTTATTTGATTAATATAATTCCCACAGGAAATATCCTTTAAAAAATAGATGTTCAAAGTAGTATAGGAATTGGAGTTAGGGTTCCTGAATTCTGGTTCCAAATCTGTCACTGCCAAACTGCATAACTATAACATTTATTGAGTAATAAACTGTGGGGAACAATTAATAATTTTCCCAGCCTCTGTCTAGAGCTTCATTCCACATTGATTAGTGATATTTTGATGAGACCCCTTGGCTTCCTAGGTTTGTATGTAATATGAGGAGTCTCATTTTGGTCACTGAGACTCATTTTTCTATTACAAAATGTAGTCCCATTCACTTTAAATGTGAATTCTCATCTCACATCCAAATAAAAGTACCTTCCTGCCTGCCAAGTTCAGGCCTGAACCATGCTGCCGAGGAGAGCAGCCAGGTATGATCTTTGCTTTTTTACTTTTTCCAAATGTTTCCTTCTTTGTTTCTGACCCATTCTTCTGCCTCTAAATATCCATTTTTTTCCATGAAGTAGAAGGGAAAAAGAATAAAAAGTTTTATATGTTTATCTTCTTCATAGGTAGTTGTAGGTGACTCTTATAGGCAAGCACCCAAATTCACGTTCTTTTTTGTGGCATATACTTATGGTTTCCTTAGAGGCCTGCACAGAAAATGTCCATACTATTCACCCACTGATGCCCTTTGTGGGTTACCATATCTGTCATATTTTGCTAGGCTGTGCAATGGCAACAAGCAATCCCATAACGTAGTGGTTTATATCTAGTTTACTAGTACATTGCATGCCCTCTGCTGATTAGCCTCAGAGTTTCTCCCAGCATCTTCATTCAGGAACTCATAAGGAAGAGACAGCCCTAATCTGGGACCTGTGGCTGCCATTACAGAAGGAACACAAGATAACTCAAAGTTTTAATTGAGAAACATAACACACCACTTCTGCTCAAATTCCATTAGCAAAGAGAGTCACATGGAAAAGCTGGGGCAGGAAGTATGATCCTCACACAGGTAGGAAAAGAAATGTTTTTGATGAAGAAAACTGCCTTTGCACCTTTACCCCATTGATCTTCAGTTCCAGGTAACATTGCACAACCTCCAACTGTTGATTGAGGTAACACCATGTCACGTCATGCTGTTGGGCGAAATATTTTCAAGATGGCTCCAACATGGCTACCTTTAATTATATCTACTAGCCCCTAATATCTGTTCACAACATCTACTTGGTCCTTGGAATCTGTGATGTCTCCTTGGCCTTGGAGTCAAAGGCAATTTACATGGCAAATCATGGAAGGCACACTGCTTTTCTGTTGCCATCTCTTCTACCTTGTTATTAGATGGTGTTTTGTTTTTGTTTTTTTAAGCTAATTCACACATCTAAAGTTATCCTATCTAATAAAAGAGTAATATGCAAATTAACCATCACTCCCCACACCGTCAGTCTGTCACAAAGATGGCTGCGGCCACGGAACTGGAGCGAGCAGGAGGCTTGCGTTGCCCCTGGCAATGGAGGAAGCCAAGCTTCCTGCTGCCCTGGCCGGCCCTGAGCTCCGCTCAGGGTACAAAGTTTCAATTGTAGAATATAAATAAACCCCAGATACCTGCTTCCAGCCGGCCTGGCCTCTGCTCAAGGAGGGGCTGGGAGCCTCAGTTGCCAGGGACAACCTGACCTGGGCTCTGCTTAAGACTACAAAGTTTCAATTATAGAAGTTAAATAAATCCCAGATACCTGCTTCCAGCCCGCAGCCGTGACCAGCCTGAAAACGGCCATCAGCCCCTCACCCAGGCTGGCCAGGCACCTTAGCAGGACCCCCCCCCCCCATTCACCCTGAAGGGGCTGTGGCCAGCCTGCAAACAGCCATTAGCCCCTCACCCAGGCTAACCAGGCACCTTAGCGGGAACCCCCCCCAGGGGGCTTGACCAGCTTGCAAACTGCAAATGGTCATCAGCCCCTCATCCAGGATGACAGGCACTCCAGTGGGATCCCCCCCAAAGGGGCTGTGGCCAGCCTGCAAACAGCCTTCAGCCCCTCACCCAAGCTGGCCACAACCCCAAGGGGGAGGGTCCCCACTGGGGGGCTTGACCAGCCTGCAAACAGCCATCAGCCCCTCACCAGGCTGGCCAGGCACCCCAGTGGGGACCCCCACCCTGAAGGGGGTGTGACCAGCCTGCAAAACAGCCATCAGGCCCCTCACCTAGGCTGGGCCAGGCACCCCAGCGGGAACCCCCCACCCCTGATCCGGGACAACCCTTCAGGGGCAAAATCAGCCCGGCCCCCCACCCCGGGGCCCCAGGGTAAATATGCAAATTTTGATCCTAAACAGCAGAAACAAACTGGGGAAATGACTTGGGCCACTTATAAACACAACACTTGAACCACCAGGGGGGCAAGAAGCTTCAAATGCAGGGA
>NW_005871201.1:682408-713227 GCF_000147115.1 Myotis lucifugus | reverse complement strand
CCCCAGGGGGCAGACGCTCCATGCAGGAGCTGCCCCCTGGTGGTCAGTGCCCTCCCACAGGGGGAGCTCTGCTCAGTCACAAGCCAGGCTGCCAGCTGCCAGCACAGCAGCGGTGATAGGAGACTCTCCCGCCTCCTCAGCAGCACTAAGGATGTCTGACTGCAGCTTAGGCCTGCTCCCCGCTGGCAAGTGGACATCCACCAAGGGCTCCCGGGCTGCCAGAGGGATGTCTGACTGCCAGCTTATGCCCAATCTCCTGGGCAGCAGGCCTAAGCCAGCAGGTGAACATTCCCTGAGGGGTCCCAGACAGCGAGAGGGCACAGACCGGGCTGAGACACACCCCCAAGTGCACAAATTTTTGTGCACTGGGCCTCTAGTCCAGAAATAAACAAGAACCAGGATATATGTTCTCCCTACATTGAACTCAAAGTGTCAATTTCTCCAAAGTGCTTTCTCATCACGATCCACTCTGGTATACCAGAAGGAAGGCCTAAAAGCTTCTGATGCTCAGCAAACATTCAACTACGACTGAGATGCCCGTGTTTCCCTGCTGAGGAAACCCACAGTTTACTATCATGGATTCTCTTGTGGCAGGGGAGAAGCCACTCTCCTTTTCTTCAAGAGGAGAAAAGGGGAAATACTACCACACTCCCTACTAGGCTGCAAACTCATGAAATACATAAATCTATTCTTTAGTAAGTTCCAGTCTTCTCTTTATTAGCTTGCGATTCATCTTGAGTAGAGTTGAAGGACTTTGTTAGCCATCGCTTCACTAGCCCTGGAGGTGGTGCCTGGAGATCTCTAATGCCTATTATCCATAACTTGAGGAATGTAGCTGAAATCCAGAGACAAATACACACACACACACACACACACACACACACACACACACACACACACACACCCTACAATATTCTTTTACATAACTGAGGACAAGTAAATTAACTTATACAGGACTTAGTCTTCTTGTGGAAAAGCGCACTGTTAACTGTAGGGTGCTTCTCTAAGTCATCTCAAAACCAATAGGAAGATTAAGAGGTACAAACTTCCAGCTATAAGTCTCAGGGATGTGCTCTACAGTGTAGGGACTATAGTCAATAATAGCTCCATAACTCAGTACAGTGACAGATGATTACTCCAGACTTATCATGATGATCACCTCAGAAAGGATATAAATGTTGAATCACTATGTTGCACACCTGAAACTAATATTACATGTGAACTATAATTTAAAAGAAAATTTTTTAAAAATAGAAAGGGTAGAGAAACACTGTGTACAGGAGATGGGACACTTTGACCCTGGACTTATTTACATACTAGCAAGGAACAGTAGGACTTATTTTGTAAAGCACAAAACACATATTGTGAACCATTGAACTTTTGCCTTCATTTTCAAATGACATTTCTGACTAAATGAAACACGCCTCCAACATGTAGGTCCCCGTTAGGCCAATTTTAAAGCACTTCCAGTTTTGAGAAACCATAATGTGTATACTTCAGAATTTTCCATTCTCAACTACTCCTTGCACGTCATAAGATATTTACTTAATTTAAAGTAGAGAAAAGATTTTAAATTAAGTTATAAAAGATTCAGAGAACTCTAAATTCAGTCCAGTTTTTTGAAACCACAACTGATGAAAAATAAAGTTATTTTGCAAACTTCAGTTTGTGTTACATTCTTAATTTTATTTAAATGTAGGTATTTTGTAATTTCCGTTTCCTCTCATATAAGAAAAGAGCTGTCTGAGGGGGGTTATGGATATAAAGCCTTATGAACTGAATGTATCCTGCAGGAGCTGGTCTTACCCTCTGGGGAGCAGCACAAGGTGCATCTTAGCTGATGCAGAAATTCTGGGGCGATCGTCTATCCTCAAACTGTGTACATAGCACATAACTTAAAAGGAATTCACAGCTTACATAGCACAAAGGACATTATAAAAGAAGGAGAAGAATCAATGTCCCACTGGACATAAGGTGCATCTTAGCTGATGCAGAAATTCTGGGGTGATCCTCTATCCTCAAGCTGTGTGCATAGCACATAACTTAAAAGGAATTCACAGCTTACATAACACAAAGGCCATTATAAAAGAAGGAGAAGAATCAATGCCCACTGGAAATGCATATAACATTTTTTAGTTTATTTAATACATTGGTAATCTTATTTTATGTTTTATAGGAGATTATTTCCCTCCTTTGAAACAAAATATTAAAGTAAACTGGTCTCTCAGGAAGCATTGGTTGATTTTAACATGCCCCCATGGTACCTTCTATACCATGTGAAATTCTCTTTCAAGTATCAGTTCTAAGTTGGGAATATGTAATTTGCAAACACATAGCAGCTTATGTGGTTCATAAACAAGCACCATACACTATACACTCAATAGCTAGAAGGAATGTTAGGTGTCAACTAAGAGCTCATAGCAACAGGTACTAGCAAATAAGAAGAATAAAACAAGAGGAAAGAATTAGTATTTTTAAAAGTTAATTAACTGACTCTATTTGCTGACTGTACTTAATAGCTACCAGCTCGGCTGGCGTGGCTCAGTGGTTGAGTGTCAACCTATGAACCAGGAGGTCACAGTTCCATTCCTGGTTGGGGCACATGCCCTGGTTGCTCCAGTGCAAAGCATGCAGAAGACAGCCAACCAATGATTCTCTCTCATCACTGATGCTTCTATCTCTCTTCCCCTCTCCCTTCTTCTCTGAAATCAATAAAAACATATTTTAAAAAAATAAAATAAAAGCTATCATACTAGTGGTAACTATGGGTTAAATTCACACAGGAAGCTCAGAAGGTGAGAAGGCACTAGAACCACCTAAAAGACATCTACATGCCACTCATTTGCTCATATAGCTTTCCTAGGGATGGAGGAGAGAGGTAATTTAGTATAAAGACTCTTCTAGTCTTCTTTCTCTAAGTAATAAAAATGTATGTTGGTATCTGCAAGGCAACAATAAATTAAATCAATGAAATCAAAAGATAAAAGTTAGAATATTCTTATCCTTTGCTACATTGATTAAAACAGAAAGTTATTTCCTGGATAACAGAAAGAAGAAGTGGAAAGAGAAGATGTCTTGAGTGGCCATAGGGCAATCCAATTAGATCAAGTCCAATGGAATAATATTACAAAAGGAAGAGGGGTAGGAGAAGGAAATTTGATCCATGACAGGGACTCTTTGGGGAAGAGATGTATAATTTCTGGAAAGAAAGCAATATGCCATATTTTTTTAAAAGACAGAAGGCTCTTCTAGCATTTGGAAATGGGAAGAAATTAGTGGATCTACAAAGAAGAAATAGGGGAATGGAGATAGACATTTATGTAACTTACATGGACGAGCAGTAGCTATTTTCTCTTCCTAAAACTAATGCCATTATCTCAGTGTACAGTCCATGGGGACTTATCAATTTGCTAACTAATATTGTACCTGGAACAAAGATCAGTCATTAAATGTAGTTTGAAGGTGAGCAATAAGTGAATGAATTCTCTGGCTCACCTTAACTTATTTCTAATGTTGAATAGGGATACATGAAATAAATAGAATCAGAGTTCTAAGCAGGAAAGTAAAGGGTTTACTGATAACATGGTCTTATCCATGCTCCCATTTTAGAAGACATGGGATTTTGTAGATAGAAAAAAGATTGAAAAAAGAATGGTTAGTTAAATAAGTGACAGGATCTGGTCACTACACCAGGAATTATTCTGAGAGACTAATGAACACCTGGCTATAGAGTATATTAAACTGAATCATCTAGAAGTCCTCCAGATTTATACTAACTTTAAAATCAAGTCTATGGGGAGGGAGAACGTTATTAGGTAACACTATAAAACTGGTTATATTGAAGGACATTCACCATTACAATAAAACAAATTATGCAATTGGTACAAACAAAAGAATAAAATGACTAAAAAGAGGGTCAAGAATTCTACTGTGTATTCAAAGCCCAGAGTATCAACAACTTTTGGAGTTAAATTCCCAATAGTAAATCAAGATTTTCTGTTTGAAACCATGATTATAGCAATAAAAAGTTACACTCTGTTCTAGTAAAATCTTGGAAGAAGAAGATTTAGATGAGCTCTACATATCATGAAGATGGAAGCTTGTGTGGAACTAACTCCTCAAGTGATTTGAATGCATGAAAAAAAAATCAGTGAAGGCACAAGAAGAGAGCAAGAACAAGGCGAAAATGGTAGAGAGTGTTCTACAATCTAGTTACTGAAAGAAGATCTTGTTCCCACTCTTAGAACTACACGATTTTGAAAATGTGCTTAGTGATGGCCACAAGGTGGAAGTCCTGGGCTCATCGTATTAGGAACAGTATTTACCTGAGGAATTAAGGGACTTGTGATTGGAAGAAAAACCTGGATTTTATTTGAATGGAAAACAGTATTGAATAGCAGAGTTAAAGATCAAGGTAAGGCCAAAAATAGGAGTGGCCAGAAGCAGGAAGGATTAAGGGTGAGCTAGTATGTTATGGAAAAGTTTGTGACAAGCAATTCACAGTTAAAACAATAGACAGAAAGCAAGGAGGTGTTCGGATTACCTTCAGAGGGGATGTTTAGCGCACGAAAAGCGGGCGTGGGCAGGAACATGAACAGGTGGCAGAGGCAGCCGCTTGTAAGAGTCAGAGGGCATGAATCTGGAAAGGAAGACAAATATAACTGCGTGGGAAATTTTCCACTTCCGGGCAATCTGTTAAAAGTCGAATTCTGTCTGGAGAAAACAGTTTGACATGATCGTGTAAAGCACAGATTTTATCAGCACATTTGAAACCTAGCTCTGCAGGGCTTTGTGATATTGGGCAAAAAATGCATCTCAATATTGGCCTCAAACTCCTCATCCTTAGTTGGGTATTATAATAATGCCATCTACACCACTGTGATATCAGGAAGATTAAAGAAGATGTTACATTTAAAGGGTTGTTTTATGAACACAGTAATCCCTATATAAATGTTAATATGCTCTTGTTAATATGTAGCTAAAAGTAAACTATCTGATAAATTCTTTATTTACCTGGAAGTAAACGTTTTCCTAACAGATGTCAATCAGCTTTGTTAAGGAAGATTTGGTCAGAGGGGTAGAAATGAGAAGACCTTTGATGGAAGTGACCCTGCCCTGTGAGTAACTCTCTAATTCAATGTATTTATAAGGCACCTGAATGTGGTTTTTTTTAAAGTATATTTTTATTGATTTCAAAGAGGACAGGAGAGGGAGAGAAAGATATAAACATCAATGATGAGAGAGAATCATTGATCAGCTGCCTTCTGCACACCCCGCACTGGGGATCAAGCCTGCCACCTGGGCATGTGACCTCCTGGTTCATAGGCTGATGCTCAACCACTGAGCTACATCAGCCAGGCCTGAATGTTTTTTTAAGATGCCCACTCTGATTCAGTTGGCCTGGCATGGGGGCCTGAGACTCTGCATTTCCAACAAGCTCCTAGGTGATGCTAATGCTGCTGGCCCATGTGCCACAGTTGGGTTAGAAAGGCCATAGAATATCCGAAAATGAGTACAGGAAATATGGCAGGAAATCAGACATGCAACATGGACTTCAGGAAGGAAGCCACATTTCTGAATTAGCATGATATATTGGTAAGGTGTTTTGGGTCATGGCCTAAAAAGAAGATGGCTCAAATCCAAAACCAGTGCTGTAAGATGTAATTTTCAGAAATGATGTTCTGACTTTATAATCTCAAATAATCCTAAAGAGGATTTCTATAGAGCCACAGACATCAATGTAGAAAAAACATACAGAAAATAAAAGAAAAATAACTCAGGAATAAGAGAAGTCTAGGCCTGCCAAATTAATATTAGAAAGTTGATGAATTCCAGAATTTACTGAGGTTGACAAAGACACCTAAAATTAATTTTTAAAGATATTTTTATTGCAGAAGAACACAATGAAATGGGCCCTCTATAAAAAGATTAACCTGTCAACAGATTATGGAGGAAACACCAAACTCGTTTCCAGCTTGCTTCTGATCATGATCTAAACTCTAGAAAGTAGAGATTACAATTGTTACCAAGGACAAGAAGCTAGTACATGGTGGGAGTGCCATATTATAGCACAAAATTTCACTAAAGGAGCTCAAATGTTTCTGTTTGGGTAGATTACATCTTACACTAATTAGAGATTGCTGAACAAAATCTTTGCAAAACCATGAGGAACATAAAAGTTCTAGACAACCCTAAGTTAGCAAACATTGTCTTATTTGTTTTCATAGTGATTTCGGCGAAGTATTGTCTAAGGAACGTGATGATAAGCCTTGGCTGGATTTAAGACATATTTTTTTAAATATAATTAATAAAGACAAAGTGTTTTTTCCAATATTTTTGTTTTGTTTTCTTTGTCCAATTAACTCATATTCATCCTTCAAGAACTTATCCAAATGTAACTTTTGATGACATAATTTCTCATTCTCTTCCATAGAATGAGTTACATTAATTCTTTGTGTTCTCCTTAATCTTAGAATACATATTTTACTTATCAACTTAACTGTACCTAACAACATTATATTTTGGTACCTTATTTGCATGTCCATTTTTCAACTTGACAGAGAATAGCTTATTTTTACCCTTAAAATCCTTATGTTCTATTCAGTATGTGATGTATATATTGATAAAAGTTTCAAATTGGAGTCTACACACATAGAACACATACCTCTAATTCAATCTTAAGCTGTACTCATAGAAATACAGAATAAGGGAGATATAAGCCATAGTCAGTTGGGTGATGCAGAAACTGTTTCAAGTATAAATTTTTTAAAATGCAGTTTATCCCAGTTATGAAGAGCCTGGACTCTGTAGCCCAGATTACCTGAATTCATGACAATTCAGATGCATCATTTACTTAGACAAGCTGTGGAATGCCTCTTACTCTTAGTTTTCATGTAGATAATTACAGAACTATTGCATAATGCTGCTAGGCTGATTAAATGAAATAACATTACATATATATGTATATATGTATATAGGTATATAGGTGCATAGGTACATAGGTATATAGGTGTATGTATTTACGTACATACACACACACACACACACACATA
The DNA here is from genome assembly GCF_000147115.1 of Myotis lucifugus. NCBI lineage: Eukaryota > Metazoa > Chordata > Mammalia > Chiroptera > Vespertilionidae > Myotis > Myotis lucifugus. Next base: position 706,175 of record NW_005871201.1, on the reverse strand, counting down.
TGTGTGTGTATATATATATATATATATATATATATATATATAATCACTTGAAACAGTGCCAGCACATAACTAGATGTCAGCTGTTGTTTATTTGTCTTTTGTCCTGGGTGCTGCCCTCTAAGAGCACCATTGCTAAGTAACCCAAACCAGGGACAAGTGGCCAAGAGAACAAAAGAGTCATACTCATTTCATAAGGAATGTTAAAATATCTCAAGCTCTGAGGCTGGAAATGAGATTTTAGAAAAGTAAAAGGGACAAGAGACAGATTAGCCCTCTTCAAAAATGAGACAATGAGCCTGGCTGGCGTAGCTTCGTGGTTGAGTGTTGACCTATGAACCAGGAGGACACAAATTCCATTCCCGGTCAGGGCACATGCCCAGGTTGTGGGCTAGATCCCCAGTGTGGGTGTGCAGGAGACAGCTGATCAATGTTTCTCTCTCAACATTGATGTTTTTATCTCTCTCTCCCTCTCCCTTCCTCTCTCTCTCTTTATTTTTTATTATTATTAGTTTTTATGAGACAATGAGTACCCTGGATCTAGGATACTCAAAAGGATAAAAATAGGACCAAATTTGGAAACCACATAGAGAAAGATTTAGATTCAAATAAGGGAAAAAATTCTCACACATTAAGTAGAATAGAATGTCTGTAGAGGTATTCAAGCAGGATTTAGAGAACATGCAGGTAGAGTTGATAAGTATGAAATTAAATCATTGATTGGAAGGAAGGGCTGGGTTACCTGGTTCATATGGTACTTGAGCTCTATCCTCCTCCCTTTACAGATGATCACCTGAGGTCCAGAAGGATGAAGAAATGTGACAATAGACAGATAAATCCTGGGCTGGAACCCAGTCTGCCAAATTCCCACTTTAGAGCTCTTTTCTAGGAAGTCCTCTTGCTCACACAAAGCAAGTATTTTCCAGGACTAGTAGAGGTGTGCTCCCGAGTAGTGTGAGGCAAGTGTACAAGTGAGGCTGAGTACTTGAGAAAGGATGGGTAGAACAAACCATGTGGAATAAAGCCACTGAGTCTTGGATACACCTGGCACTTCTCTGGTCACTTTATGTAAGGGATTCCCAGACATGCACTTATCTACACTAATAAAGGAGAAACATGCAAGTTGGTGTCACTCCGCTACACCCACCAGCCAATCAGATGAATATGCAAATTAACCCAACAAAGATGGTGGTTAACTTGCATATGCAGGCTCAGAGCGAAGACTGAAGACAATGTAGAAGGAAGCCAAGTGCTGCAGAAGGGAGCAAAGCTGCCAAGAAGCAAGCAGAGTGGCGGAAGTGGGAAGGAAGCAAACGGGGCGGCGGGTTTCGCTCCCTTCTCTGCTTTGCTCTGGCCGCAGGAAGCCCTATTCTTGCAGGAATCTTCCTGAAACAGGCCTCTAGTGTGTATATATGTGTGATCAGAGAACATTCTAGCATGCAAAATTTAATGAGTATAAACTATATGAATCTGAGACACTATTTGCCAATTTTGCTTCAGATGTCCCAAATTTTCATCTGAAATGAATGTATGCTAGACTTCAGTTCAATGGTCACACACATCATCTGATTTCTATCTATGTATTTAACTACATATGTGTAGTATTTAAGTTGTATAGGGAAAACATTTTGAAAAATATGACCTTTAAATAGGGAGACTCACTGGGAGAGATGAGAGGTCCTGAGATTCATAGCAATCATGGAATTGAACCTCTGCCATTCAATCCTTGAATTTAGGGAAACTGCTTACCTTCTAAAGTCTCAGCTTCTACCTCTATAAAATGGAGGTAACAATAGTATCTATGTCACAAAGTTGTGAGGATTAATTAAGATGATTTATGCTGGAGTACTGTTTAATGTTCAGTTTTGTTTTATTAGATTTTTATGTTCATTTTTCATTCAAAGATAAGAATAAGCAACTAGAAAATGTTGACTTAAGCTAAAAAGGAACATGCAATTAATCTAATACTATCCTGACGAAGTTTGTTGGTGATGAGTCCAAGGGAATTCTGTGCACGGATGTTTTTTCTACAAAAGAGTCTCTCTCTACGTATTACAAAAACTCATGATTGAAAGGAAGCTTATAGGCCATTCCAGCCACCTGCTCTAATCATCTCTGTAACTTCATTCAGGACATCAACTAGCCTATGCTTGAATATTTCAAGAGACATCACTCATTTCATCTGTATTTAACAGTAATGACAAAATTGAGTGAGGAAAAGGAGAGTAATTCCTTCACATAAAACCCAGTTGGTTTATAGAAGAGTTTATTCTACTTTTTTCAGGCATCAATCATCTGAAGAATAAAATAAACAACTGGTTAATGAATTGCTTGATAAAATGTAAAAAAATAGATATTTCAAGTTTATTAGTGATAAAATGAATTACAAATTGTAACGGGGCCATCAACTATAGTATATTCCAAGTAGGTTTTGTAATCAGAGATATTTTGTTCAGTGTGGGAAAATGAGAATATTTTAGAAATGATCCATATCCCCTAACTTCTCAAAGTGTTCAGTATTATGAATTCTCCCCTTTGTCTTTCCTTTCATAAGAATATGTGCCTTATGAGAGCAGAAGCTCTATTTGTTAACAGATATACTCCAACGTGCCTAGTGTAATACTTGGCAATATAATTGGTACTTGGTAAATGTTATTTGAATACATGAGTAAAAAGTGAATGAATTGACAAGCAGTAGTGGAAAGATAGCTCATGAAAGCTCCTTTAAGTTTGCCAAATTTAACAAATACAAAGGAACTTCTTATAGTAATAAAGATAAATTATTTTTTATCTGAAATTCAAATTTAATTGAGCATCTTATATTTTATCCAGCAAGTCTACACTTAGGGGGAAAAAAAACCTAAGGGCAAATGTATGTGAAATATTAAAGGAAGAAATGAATTTTCTTCCAAGATTGTTGATGGATATAAATTAAAAGATATGTATTAAATACATGTATCAAAAATAAACAAAACTTAAAAAGAATTAAAGGGGATAAAGGCAAACCTCTTTAAAAACAGGTTTTTTTTTAAACCTTGCCAGACTCTAAGAGATGTTATGATGTATACTATCGTGAGTGTATGTGGGTGTGTTTTGGGATAAACCCTAAAACAGCTTTTAAATGTTTCCTGTACTTTGTCCTTCTCTACTTAGAGGTCATTAGGGATGAGTTGTTGCTATGGTTGCAAGCATGGTCTTACAGTTTGGGTTTCATTGTGGAGTCGTAAAAGATTATTACATTAAAAGTAAAATATTGATTCACAGTGCCAATGCCTCAAATAGAACAATTTTATTCACTGACTATGGGAACTATATACCTGATAATTTCCTAAATATTAAGCAAAATATTTGATATCCTAGGCTGGTGACTCTTAAGATCCTTCAAATCTCAATTAGCAATTAACAAATGTGAAACAATATTAATTATTTGTGAAATACGTGTCTCTAATAATAGCATAACTTCTAGAAATATTAGGAACCATATCTGAATTGTCCACTTTTTATGTAGCTGGAGTTTAGCATGGATCCTGGTATATAGTAGGTACCCAATTATTCATTGAATTAATCAAAATTTATGACAAGATGAAACATAAATATGAGTGTCAGCATCTTTTCTATTTTTTTTAGTTAACTTCTCATTACTATATTTTTCTGTTCCCTCATACTTTCTTAGCATTTATTGAATGAATAGTGAAATAATGTCTCTGTTTCTTTATCCATAAAATGGAGAAAATAGCAAACCTATCCCACAGTGTTATATGAAGACTAAGCAAGTTAATCCTGGTAAAGGGCTTAATCTAGGTAATAGCACTTAGCACACAGTAAATGTTATTATCCATTATCAGCAACACCAGCAGCAATAACATTTAGACATTTTTCCAGTTAGCATTTCAGAGTTCTAAATTCTTTTGTCTTTATAGTCTGATTAGAAGCTGCATCTTGGTCTGAATAAACTCCGCTAGTTTTAACAGAAATGTCATCCCTTCTGGAGGAGTCTAGCCTAAGGGTCTCCTGGAAAAGCAATGTCTCCCATCTACGTTTGATTGTTTACCCACCTGGCACCAACCCGCTTCTTTAGCACCCTCCCCTGAACATTGACTATCACAGTTTAACTCTGCCTGTCTGGTCCCCCCAACTTTCATCTTTTGTTAAAACAGTCTATTGTGATGTCATTGTCTCCGCTGCTTTTCATCAGATTACATCAATGGAAAATGATCCTACAAACTGTCTCTTACAGACCCGTTTAACACAGAATAGCATGTTTTGTACTATGTTGGCTATTTCACAGAACTTCCTATCATCTATTGTTTGACTAGACCCAGATTAGCAGACCCAAGTTACATGTTCAGTATAGGTTATGGTTTGAAATACCTTGTATACTAAGCTAATGTTCTTTCTGTATGTACACTAGCTCTCAAGCTTTCTTACAACAGTTATATCAATAAATGTAAATAACTTAAAACTCTGCCACAGGAATCTGTGGTTGTTGTAAGAAGTTGTTAAAATCTCGTTCCCCTGCGTTGCCAAAATTGCCCTCCTGATTCACCTGGCATAGTGACTAAAGATTTAAGACTACTTTTATTGGGCCCTCTTGCTAGAGCAACACAGCTTTCTGATGAGATCATGTTCCAATCATGTTCCAGTGTTCAATCCCCTCCTTGCTTCCTCCTGAAGTCCAGGAATGGTGAGTCACTCTCAATGGGTCAACTTCGCTTAATTCACTTACCCTTTAATCTGTTTCACATAGTATTATCTCTTGCAATGAATATGTAAACATATGTAATTGACTCTAAAAAATAGTTTTCAATGCTAACAAAATTTCAATTTTATAAAAATATCTAACACTACATCTTCCCTTTTTAAAATTATCCACACCCCAGATACTCTAATCCCGCAACTCTCAACTTTGGCTGTGCAGAATTTAAAAAATACGGATGTTCTCTACCTGACTCCCAGAAAAGTGAATGAAAATTTTATGGGAGAAAACAGACATCAGATAAGCTTTAAAGGACATTCTGATGATCAGTCATGAGATTCTTCTCATTCATCCTAGCTCAATAAATTAGTAATATGATTGTTTATTAGAGCTTGAAAATAATAATAAAAGTAATAATAAGATAATAAAGATTTAAGGCAAAATCTAGAAATGAAGAAGTATATACCAACCTTATTTCTTTATATCCTAGCACATCATCTTATAATTGGGAACACCTTGCTCTTGGAAAGTTTTGATCTCTGGTGAGGAATGACGGAATGGTAGAAAATTGCCTGTGGTACTCTTTCAAATACCCTCTATTGAAAGACATTAGAGTTTTTTGCTCTTCAAATGCCTTTTTTTTTTGGAAGTATTCCACTTGATGAAAAGGGACAACTGATGTAGAGTTACATTATGTAAATGAAGTTCTTTGAGCTAATTAGTAACAATGTGCAATGTGATTAAAAGATGTATTAATTTGAATTTTAATGGTCGGTTTTTATTTATATACTTTAAAAATAATTTGCAGCTTAAAGGAAAATAGAATATATAACTGCATTTTTGAATCTTGTTCTTAATCCCAAACATATTGCATACATTTTAAATACTGTTAGACAGAGGATACCATATCATGATGGTTCAATTATCCATTTTAATCTTACTAAAGATTCATAGATTTTGTTAATCAATATGCATCATGACTAAATAGACAAATACCCAAGTAGTTTTAGAGCCAAACTTTCAGAAGAATCTTAGTAGGGGGGAAACATCTTTTCTTGGAAAGGTTGTATTCCTAAATTTAAATAACTGTGACTTACTCTCTGAGTCATATAATAGACATTAACATCTATGTACCATAATGAGAACTTAAAATGAAATGTGCTCTGTTGATTCCTAATATCTATTCAAATATAAGTTATTAACTCAATTATTCAGGGGCCTATTTTCCAGTTTATGAATTATTTATTTCCTTTGTTTTGAAAAGGTTATTACAGCTGTCAGGGCCAACGCAATAGTGAAGATCCAGAACTTGATGGGAATGCTTATGAGATGTTCAAGCATGGAAGGAAGGCACTGATTATAAGAACAAACAATTTTCAATTGAATGAAGAACCTAAGCAAAATGCTTCAGAATTGTGAAGGCTCATTCTATATCATTTTTGAACAGAGGCATCAAATGAATTGTCCATGAATTCCCATGTTCTTCTAGTTTGAAGTGAAATACAACAGATAGGATTTCTGCCAATATTAAATCTAGGAAGGAAGCTCATATCAAGTATTATAGCCACAACTTTTATTTGATATGATTAGCAAACCAGACCAAAGGTCTGGTCATTGATTGGGCTTGGCTGCTCTGAGCCCACCGAATTCCAGGACAATTTAAGTTTTCCCCAAAAGGGAATATTCTATTTGGCTCTTTCCCATGGATTAAAATTGGAAATAACCAATAGATGCAATGCATTATAGAAGGGGGAATTTTTGAACTTGGTGTCAAAATAGGTTTCTAAAATTTGAGAAACTCTTCTCATAGCATCAAAAATAATGACCAAGTCACTAACTATATCCACTATTCACTATCATTAAAATATTATTAGTTGCTTTATCAATACAAGGCAGTACACTATGGGTAAATGTTATTAATGAAAAATTCTAACCTGACTCAGGGAAATTACATATGACTCACACTTCTGTGAACAATGTTAGGCTAATCCTACAATTAACTCAGCTTTGAAATTTTTAAGGATTTTGGATAAATTTTATTACTAAAATGTCAAATACTTGTCTAATGAAGAAGCTATGACATTTGTAACTACCCAGATTTTACAACTTTTTCTTTAAGCCATTTTATCAATGTCACCTCTAAGTCATTTTAAACATTAAGAAGAGTGATTTAAAACCACACATTTTTTAATGAAAATGTATTTCAATTAGATAATAGAAGTGACACATTCTTTATTGCAATACAATTCCATCAGATTTAACTTATGTAAACAAATAGCTGACACAATTCTGTTCTGGGACATTCAGCACTTCCTCCATCATCATCAGAAAACCAAAATCTTTAAGACAGCCATTTAAGTATGCTAAATAGTTACTTTAAATTATCTTTCAAATCTTTATATTTTAGCACATTTCAACTGAGATATCTAACTGGGAAAGGCATAATACTGTTCTACCTCATAGAAGCAGTCTTCCATGAAAAACAGCATAATGACAATAACAATAGATTGCTCATGAGATGAAAAGAAGAGCTCAAAAATAGGTCACATACCAGCTATCTATAATAAATTTTATTGCTGACCAACATAAGCCTAGAAAACATCTGTGATGATTGTCTAATGCAGTCTGGATTATGCACAAAGAACTTGATTTTTAAAAAATTCTTTTTTTGGCATTGCTTCTTTTAAAGTTCATGGACTGAAACTAGAGATGAATTTTACTTATTTTATAGTTCTATTATCCCAACAAAAGTAGATACTTAAAGTCAAGAGCTACTATTAAAAAAAAAACACTTCAGCAATAAAATGTCAATGACATCATTGCCCAAATCAAACAATTACCGAAGTTTTCTGAACATTGTTACTGGAGCATTTAGTGAAATATATTGTGACTAAAAGCTAATTTAATTCTTAAATATCATAACTAGTTTAAGTATCTTCATTTTTTATTTGATTCTTCTGTTAACCTGAGACTCTATGATTCCCCCCATTAAAATACATCTATGTTCACTGTTTTTTGAGATTTGAGAGAAAGAACTGCTACTGTCACATGCACTCCCAATCTTCACATCCTTATTCTCCATCCCTCCACCTCAATTCATAATATATATTTGATGATAATACTTTATGGTCTAGAATTCAGGAATCATAAAGTCAAAAGCCATCAGAGACATGGAAGGTAATGTTCATTTGCAAAGCAGCCAGGAGTAAGGTAACAGAAAGGAGCAGGACCTGCAGTGAACTGCAAAATCAATTCCTGTTCTAAAACATTCAAATTAAAATTATTTTTAAAATAAACACAGAATTAACCCAGCAAGACAGGTTAAGAGTCAGTCTGGCTTCATTGCAATGGCTGCCATGGCACAACTTTTAGTCTAGATCTGTGGTTCTCAAGACTGGCTGCACATTATAGTCACTGCATGAGTGAGAACAAACAGCTACACATGCCCAGGCCCCTCCTCCAGAAATCTGGATAAATTGATCTTGAGGGGAGGAGAGTGATAGGTATCTCTGGCGCACAAGCTATACCTTGGATTAGACCTTCCCAGGGCAAGACAGCTACCTTCACAGCCCTGCACTGCCCCAGACCAACACTAGCTAAGGGTCACCCTGAACAAACACCAGGCACTTCTAGCTCTCTTCATGGGCAAGTGAATGTAGTCCCACCTTTGAACAGTCATGGGTACAGGCTATTGGAATCAAAAGAGCAACAAACCTCAGGTCAGGACCCAGTGAAGAGCCAGGAGCAACTGAGGGACTCTGACAGAGACTGATAATGGTGGTGGCGTGACAGGTGATTTTAGTTTATGTGTATGTAAACTTTATTTCATTAAAAATATTTTTACATGATAATATGATTAAACTAGAGGCCCGTTGCACGGAGAGATTTGTGCAATAGGCCTTCCCTTCCCCTGGCTGCCGGCACCAGTTTTCTTCCAGTACCCGGGACCCAGGCCTTTGCGGCTCCGGACAGAGCCTTCAGTCTTCACTTCGCCAATTCGCCCCTATGTATGCAAATTAACCGCCATCTTTGTTGGGTTAATTTGCATACTCTCCTGATTGACTGGTGAGCATAGCAGAGGGATGGTTAATTTACATGTTTGTCTATTATTAGGTAAGATATTTTATATGGAAAAAGCAATGTTTCTTTATCACAACTGAAGCAGTACAAGATAAAAAACAAAATTGTAATCTCCCACTAATTCTCCTCTATTTCTACTCCCTCAAGTCACCAACATTAAAGTTATTTATTCTTAACATCCTTACCCACATTTATATAAACATTAGAGTCCTGGTGCACGAATTTGTGCATGGCCGGCGGGAGGGACCATGGGAAATTGGCCGGCCAGCCCCGCCCCCAATTGGGCAAGGTGGCCAGCCACAGTGCACATCATAGCAACCAGTCATTCCGGTCATTCTGGTCATTCCAGTTGTTCCGGTAGCTTGGCTTTATATAGATATAGATATATAGATATATAGATATATAGATATATAGATATATAGATATATAGATATATAGATATGACATGCATGATGGTTTGCTTTTGTTTATTAAAATGGTAACAGTATACACAGTACTTTTTATCTTTCTTTGCCCACTTAAAAATATGTTACATACCCATCCTTCCAGATAAATGATAAATTTATAAACATTTAACCCATTTTCAAATAAGAGGAAATATTCAATCATATGGAAAACCCAAAATGTAATAAATGATTTCCCTATGAATGGTGAACATTAAAGATAATTTTTTTTCTTGTCAAGTATAAATAATGCTACACTATAAAAATTGGGTACCTATGTCCTTACATGCCACTGACTTATTTTATAGCATAAATACTGAAAAGTGGAATTCCTGGGCCCAAGAGCAGGTCATTTCTAATTTTAAGAGCTAAAGCTTATATGGAGAATTTGGGTCTCCCATTCTCCAGCTCTTCAATTTACAGCATTGCTCCTCACCTTCCAATGGTCAAGGTCATCACTCTGTGTTTTGGTGTTTCAGCTCAGAAAGCCAGTGGTTTTTCATCGAAGTTTTAGCCATCCCACCTGGCTGCTCACTGTAGTTTGCTCCTCCCTCTGTAAACAGGAGCTCTACCATAGTTCCAGTGACCACACCTACACATGAAAATGGCTGCCTTCAATTTATCAGCAGGTTGCTAGAGGCATTTGCCTAGGCCAGAACGGTGTCACATGTCCATCCTAAAACCAATCGCCAGCAAAGACAATGGCATATTATGTTTGGTTCAGTGAGAAGAGAGTTCAGTATGAGATGGACCTTTCAGTTCCATGATTCCACAATTACTCCATAAAATAATTAAGGTGGTAAGACCAGGCTTTCAGTGTTAAGTACCATCTGTGCCCAAGGGGGCCACCGTTCTCTCTGCCAAGCTCCTCCCCAAACTTTCAGCCCCTTCCGCAGGAAACTCACACTCAGAATTGAGAACAGTGCCTCAGCTTCTCTCCACCAAGGAGGAGAGTGTTTGGGTCCAGGCCCTGAGTCTTGCAGCTGCTGTGATGAAAGACGGGGGCCTGAATAGTGTCCCTCCATTTTCCTGCCAGTGGAGCGGCTCTCCTTGCCCAGCTTCCCTGGGTCCTATTTGGAAGCAGCCTGTGTAACAAAATATCTTACCTTCCCCTCATCCCCTCCCAACTGTAAGGTACCTCCAGCTTCTATGCTTTCCTCATGGAAGTTAGAAGGTAGAGCTTCCCCTTCCCTCCACCAGCATGGAGTGGGCCACGAACTTCCCATGTTCCCTGGCAGTCACTCCGTGGAGGCTTTGGAAAACGCACTTGGCAATGAAGAGAATTCAAACAGGAAAAAGGGGTTCCCTCCAAATGACAGAAACAAGTATTTTTAAAACCAAAAACGATGTAAATGAAACTGGCTCCCAGCACTTTATACCGTGATTAATTTCTTCCTAAAACATTCATCCGCTGTCTCGTGGATACGGCCCTGTCTATTTTCAGTAGGCCTAAAAGGGTAGTGTTTATCAATAAAATGTTCCTAAGTACCCAAACTAATTACACTTTATGTTGCTAAATCTGGATGTTGCTTTATTTTTCAAAGAATCTGAGTTCCTATCTTTATTAGATATGTGACTCTCTAGCTGTCTATATCTCATTTCCCTGCGTATTTACCCAAAGATACACCAGTCACTTTTTCCTCCTGACCATGCTGGCTATAATTTTTTTAAAACCTCCGGACAATTTTATTTTGGTCTTTGATAATGGAAGAGGCCGTCCTTGGGCTCACTGTGCCTGTTCTCATTTAAATCTTTACCTAATTTAAAAGTGCATTAACAGAAACTCAACTAACAAACTCAACATGCAGAAACGGGGCTGAAGATGGCAGCAGTTGGTTACCTGAATGCTAACTCTTAAGCAATGAGTAGGGATTTTGTTTTTGTTTTTTAAGTGATTTGGCCTCATGCCTCAGGTCTGTAGTGGGCAGACTGGGGTCCTGTGTGAAGAATCCTCACCCAAGGAAGTGCCAGAGGCTTCTTGGGAACACCCTCAAGTCGCTTGAAAAGGTTTTCCCTCACTAATTATGTAGAACTTATGTGCAGGCATCCAGCCTCCGGTTTCTAAGCAAAATACGCAAATTATTTTTCATCTTGGGACAAAAGGAGCTTGGGACTCAGGTCTCCGCCCCTAGGGAAAGCAGGAGAGGGGTAATGACATAGAGCACAGCCGTCCCCCACCCCCCAAGTTGGAAAGGCTCCTTTCCCCTTCCCCGTATCCATAATCAAGCAGAAGACAGTTTTGCAGAACAAATGTCTGCAGTTAGGAAAGGAATGAAGAAGCCGAGGATATGCTTTCATCTGAGTATACATTCAGAACCCAGAACTTTCCAGAAGAAATAATTAAATCATGCACCTGAAAGAGAAAACTATAAAAATATATCGCTGAAGTGTACCACTGTCTTTAGCCCTTAGATCCTTCCCGCACAGACACCCTCAGACTCTGCCAGCTGGCTTTGCTGAAGTTCTAAGTACTCAGCACTGTTCTAGCCACAGCATCGTGTCAGAAGATGAGAGTAAGTCCCAGCTCTGCTATGTGGTCAGGTTACTTCACCTCCCTGGACTTCACCACTTAAATCTAAAGTCAGTACTCCCCTACCTTGTCTGTTGATGACAAAGGACTCACATGTCTATTCTTGTAACACTTACATTTCTTGGGTAGGTCAGATATTCATAGTTGCCTTCCCGTGACAATGGACTATGCTTCTTGCTCTACAAAGTAATTTTTTACTAGAGTTATTTCTGTATCTATAAGTTGACTTCTAAACTAGACAGCGTCTAGCACTAATTCATATCAATAATATAAATCTGTTGCAAGTAAATATTGAACTAGTGCAAAAGTTGTATATATATTGGAGGAAGGTTGTGAAAAGATACAAACTTAGAGTTATAAGAAATATGAGTACTGGGGGTAATATATATATATATATATATATATATATATATATATATATATATATATGATGTTAACACAGTTAACACATTAACACTGCTAGATGAGGCATAAGAATGTTGTTAAGAGAGTAGAACATAAGAGGTCTCATCAAAACAAGATATTTTTTTCTTTTTATTGTATTTATGTAAGATAATGGATGTTAACTAAACCTATTGTGGTAACCATTTCAAAAATATGTAAGTCAAACCATCATGCTATAGACCTTAAACTTATAGAATGATGAATGGTAATTTTTTTCTTAATAAAAGTGGAAAAAAATAGTGAAAATTGGTCAACTTAACTATTGCCCATCTTCTCGATACTTTATTTAAAGTTAAAAAATATTTTTCAGTCAATTGCAAATAATCTGACAGGCTTTACTTTTCAATAATTCAAAGTGAGACTAGATGTCTAACAAGAGATGCTTGAAGGTGTGTATGTGTGTGTGTGTGTGTATGTGTGTGTGTGCATATGGGAATACATATGCATGTGTGTGCATGCATTTGTGTGTATCTGTGTGTAATGACAGGAATTAGAGGAGTATTGTATCCCACAATTAAGTTTCAAATTTCAGAAAATATGAGATTTAAATATTTCTCATATATATTTTTCTATTTTTAGGAAATATAGATAAAACAGTAAAAAAAAAATCAGGTAAATAAACAAATCCAGAAAACATTGCTATCTTGTGTTATAAAGTAGGAAGAATGTGCCCTTATCTGCCCACAAATTAACATGACTTTGGTTAAAGGCAAAACAGTATTTCTTCCTCACAAGTTAGTCAATGAAATATTTCTAAGTCCTTTCTTCCTCTGCCAATAAAATTTAAATATATTAAACCAAAATATCCAAACCTCCACTGATCACTGAAATAGGAAGATGAAAGCCAGAATGTCACAGACACGAAGGAGCCATTATTGATTCCTGAGCAGAAATTAATTGTGAAACGATTTTTGAGCTATTATCCTGAGAGCAGGCTCCTTATCCCTCAGCGAGAATCCACGTGATTTACTGAGATGCTCTCCTAATTTAGGGAGAACCTAATGCGTTCTCAATCTCAAGGACATGCTCTTCCAAAGGCACATGTGGAAATAAACCCTGAGATTCTAACCTGCTAATTGCCCTAGATATTCTGAAATGTTCTCTTTCTCCCTCCCGGTCCCACAGACTCAGAAGAGACGCTGTTGTTTCTACAAGTAGATGACACCCTTCAGGTCTGTGGAGGCTGACATTCCCATGATTTCCTGGTTGACTGCACACAATGTAACTCATCTCTACTAGCCCTGTCACCAGCCTTTTTAAAAATCCTTTCTTCTTTTTTAAAAGTTTATTCTTTAAATTTCCACCTGCAGGACTAAGAAAGTTCAATTCTATTGCAACATGCTATCATTGTTTAGGGTGACCAGGTGAGAGGATAAAAGAGCTCCAGGAATTCCAGGCTGGTTTGATTTCTGTAAGTTATTTGTCTGTAAACTTTGTGGAATTGTCTGGACAACCATCAACCCACAAAATGATCTGGATCTGTATTTCATCTTAGCTGTTTTGGTACTATACCCAGCTAGTACGCCTAACTGTAAAATTCAAGTCTGTCTGCATCTCCATTTTTAAAGAATTCTCTTTAGACAAAAACAAAGTAGGCCAGGAAATAATACTATTAACTTCCCTCCTCCTTTTTAAACTAAACTATAAACAAAGGTTGATATAACAAATTTACTCACAAAAAATTACTGATTTTAAAGATTAGTAAAAATTTATATTAGGAAACATTTAAACTTTTCGTAGTAAAGTGGAAAGGGGAAAGCTAATTTTATTAGAGTTTTTAATACAGCTTTCTACAAATGTGTCAGTTATGAACATAATTTTGACTTCCTAACTTCTTTTCTGAAAGTTATTTAGGTAAAATTATTTCATTGAATATTTAGTAGTCAAAATGCTTTGCTTTGATTTTGGACCTCAAAATAATTCACTAAATACAAAAATAATCAAGAATCAATCAAAACTCAGTACTAGATTACATGTTTTCGAGGACAAGGTCCATGTATCATTACCTTTCGTACAGCTCAAAGGACATAGCACATCGAGCAAGCACTCCATGCTTCGCAAGCACGTTGTATGAAATTACACTCCCCTGTCAGCTTGCATATGCACAAAGCCCGTATTAATATGCACTGGTTACTTACTGCGGGAGGTGTGTATGGTAGTTGGTGTCCTAAGACATTGAATGTACCCCGATTGATTCAGGTGAAGAGGTTCAGACAAAATCGCCAGTTACAGAGGTGCAGGCAGGTGAAAGGAACAAGTAAGGGAGAGATGATGACAGCTGATCAGCCAGAGAGAGTAACTGTTACCTCTCCTTGAGCTTAAGGGACAAGGGGAAGAATATTATTGCAGGGACTCCAGTGGGAAGTGTTGATCAGGAGAGGGACAGCCACTAGCAGAATAGGGACACTAAAGCAAAGAGGAGGAAGAAATACCCAGAGTTCTCTCTCCTCCTGCGCTCTGATCTCCTGAAGCTCCCATTTTCCCACGGACCAACACAACTGCAAGTCATCTGCCCAGGGGACACTGGTGATGCAGCGATGGCAGCACAGAGCGGAGCAGGGAAGGGCGGAAAGTGGATCTGGGGACCAATCCAAGAAAAACCAGCACCACAAATACTGCCTTCTCCCAACACGATCATATTTCTGTTAACAGTAACACAAAGTCAATAAATCTTCTTTGCCAACGTCTATCTAACAGAGGCACAATTTGTCAAATGGGACAATGTGTATCAGGTCAAATTATATTTGATCACATGTATGTTTTAATAAGAGGCACATAGGACAGCAGATGGATTAGGGAACTCACTGGGAACTGATTAAATTAATAAGCTGGAAAGCATAAAAGATGCATCCAGTACTCTGAGAGCCAAATGAAAGAAGAGCAAGGCTGGTTGAGTTGGTAGAAAGGGCCAGCCCGAATGCCCAGCCTGGAAAGGAGAGGGATTGTGCCAGGGACACGAAACAGAAAGACCCAGTCTTGGTCCATCAGGAAGCCAGAGGACAGAAGTTGCAGTTTCCTTCAGCTCCTTTTGGACAGACTACAGAAAGAAGTCTCAGGGTCTCTCCTTTCTCCTCCCAAATCTCTCCATGTGCTTTCTGAGTCCTCAGCTCAGATAGTCCTGTTAAGTTCCTCATTAATAATGATGAATGATTGAATAAACATTCATGCAATTCATTCATTCATGCTCATTACAAGGTAAGTTGCTCTGTCATATTTATTGGTAAAATTATGCACCATGCACGATGCCTACCTGGCACATCCTAGGTGTCAATAAACATTAGTTGAATACAAATCAATTAAGTGAATGGACAAAGAAAGGAACACACTCTCAACGCCTGTTGCTGTAAGACACTGCAAGTTTAAAGAAATCATTATGACCTGCCAAGTAAATCACACACATAAATATCGTGACTGATATCAGGATGTTAAACATTTTGATCTAGAACACAGGGCTAAGGAACCCAGAGGGCTGTGCTCCGCAGAGAGCACAGAAAACAAAGAGAACTCTTCGGAAACTTCTCAGCTTTGTCAGGAGAAGGTTCTGTTTACCATCCGTTGGGAGGAGACGAACAGCAGCTTGGTGGAAATATGTTTGTGTTTGGTGCCAAGACGCAGAGTTCAGTTTCCAGGAATTTTTGGTGATTTAGTATATGATTTAAACATTCTTACACAGAGTTCTTTTTTTATCCAATGATCTTTGTCACCATCGTGGCCTTCTGAAAAAGACCATTAAGTCTGTCTGAAGGCTAGGGAATACAAAATTTAGCTTAGCCCTAGTACACTGCTGATGGGAATGCAGACTGGTGCACCACTGTGGACAATAGTTTGGAGTCTCCTCAAAACATTAAAAATGGAACTGCCATTTACCCAGTAATCCTACTTCTGAGAATATATCCTAAGAAACCCGAAATACCAATCAGAAAAAATGTATGCACCCCTATGTCCATAGCAGAGTTATTTATAATAGCTAAGATGCGGAAACAGCCCAAGTGCCCATCAGTGATGAGTGGATAATTTTAAAATTTGCAAAAAAATATATAAGCCCATATCTGTTCTTTGAAATATCATCCTACCTTATGGAAATTTAATATGCAAATACAAAAAGTAGAATCAAATTACAAATCTACTTTTCTAGAAGATGCCATACATTTTCTGGAGGAGAACTTACAAATTGACATTATACAGAAAAAAATCCTTGAATATTCTGAAAATGTGTGCTATGTCTTGCTTTCTAATTGTTTCCATTTCACAAGCTTTGATAAAATATGTGTCTTTGCCAAATATGTGTCACTATGTATTTAGCTAATCAGTGAATACTTAATAATTCAATACTAAATTATTGCATTACTTTTCTCTGTTAATTTATTGCAGCAAAGATATATTGTTTTTTTTTCTATAAGTAAAACTTTCTAACCTTTCTATCACTTCTACCCCAGCATCTAAGATATGTTGAGGTGATGAGTGGTCAGTGATAATGAGAGGAGCAGGCAGGGTGGAGGGAGGAAATAGAACAGCAGAACAGGTGCTTAAAAAATTCAGGACAACAGCCTAGAGCCCAGCACCTGAGCTCTAAACTCATTCTAACACTGACTGATGAGGGCATCAGTTCAGTTCATTCATCTCTAAAATGAATGAGATGAATTTAGTTATTTCTAATACTCCCATGGCTTTGAAATATTGCACTACTTACTCTCTGTAAGGTAAGACCTTTTGTCCTTTCACTAGAAATGCCTAAATAAAAAAATAATAAGCTATCACTATTTTATTTACCCCCGATGTCACTGGCTCTAAGCATCATCTCCAGTTGCATCCTGGGAAGACCGCAAGCCCCAGAGATGCCTTAAAACTGGCATCTTCCACATCCCAGAGGGATCCTGGGCTGCCCACTCATTCACATCCCTGTAAGGGCTGCACTGCACGTTTCACCAATGAGGCCTGCACATGTCTACGTTGTAGAGCAGCCTGGCCGGCTTTTGACCTGACTTGGTTATTATGTGAATCAGTTTACTGACACTGCCAATAACATCACACATAACCGGACACGCGTCTGTCACTGAGCCACAGATAGTGCCCGGGAGCAGAAAGAATCCAGGACACACAGACTTAAAACATAAACAGCTCCAACAGAGTCGCTACCACAGGATCTGCAAGTAGAGATGCAAATGGCTTGTCTGAGGTGCCGTAGCCACATTTTAAGACTCTTCAATGGCTGGTGCCGTGGCCTCACTTTTAAAAGCCTCAGTCATTTCTCAAGGAATCACACTGAACAAAAGGCCACATCCAGTCCCCCCGCCCCCGCCCCCCACATCAAGATGTAGCCTAATATTACCGAATCTGTTTAGGGCATAGAAATCAAGCAGGCCTTCCAGAGGTTGGGGGAAAAAAGAGAAAAACAGCCTTTTAGCATGAGTAGGTCCCACTCTCATCTGAAGCTTGTACTGTCCTTTTCAATCGCTGCAGTGAAACAATTAATAAAGGAACCCATTAAGAGCTGATTATTGCTGCGAAAAAAGGAAGGTAGGGTTTCAGCCCTTTGAAGTAACTGAGAATGATTCAGGCCTCATTACAGAGATATAATCTACATTCATACATTTATGTTAGTGATTCAAATCTATTGGGAGAGATTGAATTCCGTTAAATAGAGCATCTCTCCTGCCGGACTTTTCTCAGGCTTTCTCTGGCTAACCCAAGAGGTGACCTAACAATGCCGGCAGCGGAGTATTTAGGGATTCGGCTGCGCTAGGAAAGAAAGGCTGTACAGAAAAGAAAAAGAAGAATGAGATATAATCTAAAAAGCTATGTCAGCTTTTCCTTTGGGCTGTTTTGTAAATGCCCTTCCTGTCATCGCGCTGCACAGAAAGGCGGAGAAAGGGCTCTAGAAGTTTTAAATAGCGCACCTGCTGGAAACAGCTTTTAATATGGAAGTTTTGAGGGCGTGTGTTTCCCCATTTCAGACAGAATAAAATAAGGAAACCTCTACCTTAAAGATCTGAATAGCTTGTTCCACTGGTGCAGAAATTGGTAGGGGGAGAGAGAGAGAGAGAGAGAGAGAGAGAGAGAGAGAGGCTCCCTTTGGGGTGGGGTGTTTCTTGTAAATAAATAAAATTAAAAAAAGAGATCTCAAGTGGCATCGATAATGTTGATGCCCAGTGTAGAGAAACCTCAGAATAATAACTTCTTGTGTTTTGTAACTTTTCACGACAGAATTTTTATTGTATGGTTTCATCAAACATAATGTTTTAGAAAACATGAAGTTTTAATTAGTTGTCAATTCAAACATTTGGATTCTGCGGAACAACTGGGCTGAGACTCCAGTCCCTTCGAAACACCACCCTCTCTCTCAGGCAATTGTCAGCTCAAGTACAAAACTGTGAACTAGAGAATTGAAATTAGCACTGAGTTCATTTTTAAATATCCGTGCTGTCCTGAAAGAACAAGATTTGTTTGACGTATGCTCTTTATTTGCCTAACCCCTCAATTAAAAGCTACTAAAATCAGAGCTAATTATATTAAATTTTAAAAATTAAAGTGTGGTGCTCACCATATTGTCAAAATCTTCTGAATGTGCATTGCAATGGGCTATAAATAATGCAATTAGCATCTCTGATTCTGGCATTCAGTGGTGCTCTTACAAAGGCTCCGAGTGCGCAGGGGAATATAAGGGCATGCATGTAAAGTCACTTTTCAGGTCGCTAAACAACATAATTGGCAATCATTCCCGATGCCCATCTCAGAAGCAAGATTTTTAACTTCTCTGCATCTTCTATTCACAATGAAGACTGAGGCCAACTCCGCCTTATAGGATTCAGGCTCATTTGTACAAACACAAGCTCTTCTGACTAGTTCCCTCTAAATCATAGTAGTAGAGGTCAAACTATCAAGTTCAGCTTGAAGTTATTCTTCTTCCAAGAATAGCGGTTTAAATATTAGGTGGAACCATACGAAGTTGCCAGTTTGGGGGGGGGGTGAAAACCCATAAAAAATTGGCAATTTCATGTTTCAACCTGATACAAATGTCCAACTGCTTTACAGAATAGGAATACATGCTACCTATATGTCTTTAGCCACTCCTTCCAGGCATACTGTCCATACTTTAAAGTAATCCTTAAAGCTGTGATCCCGTAGGAACTGTCTCTTACTCAGACTGGGACAGAGGATCACAGTATTTCTTTTTGTGACTGAATTCTTGGCCAAGACTTGCTAACTGAGGACTTGGTTAGGACTTTTCCCTGGGTTTCGTGCAAGTTTCTGTTAGCGATGAGGGAGTCGTGGGGCGGTGGGTGTGAGAAAGACAGAGACTGGTCGTGCAGTTGCATTGTAAAACAGAGCCCTTTAAACTTGAAGATAGAGACAAGAAAACGCCCCTTTATGGCAAAGTGCGGAGGAAATTGCATGGAAAAGAGCACAGCGGCGTCGTGGCCAACTTGTGTGGTTAAACCTGCGCCATCTCCATAAAGTGCGTTTGCTTTGAAGTGTAAGCGGGATTCAGCAATTACAGGTCCGTCGCTGGGGTCCCCGATTTCATTTGCGCCCAGAGAGGAGACTTTGAAGGGTGACGATAAATCTCCCTGAGCTTAAAAGGCGGAGAGGGCCAACGTGTGAACTCTTTACTTCGCCAACGGAAGGGAGAAATCAGAGCTTCATTAACGCGGGGACCTCCTTGGACGCTGGCAGAGAGGAGGACAGGAAGCTCATTAGGTCTCCCTTTCCCCTGCTCGCTGCGACCGACCCGTTTACAATCCGCTGCTGGTCCGGAGGGTTTGTCCTCAGCATCTTCTTTCTCCCCCAGCCCTCCCTCCTCCTGGGAGCCAGAGGGGGAGGGAAAAAGTCAGCCAAGCACCAGGCTCCAGGTGGCTCTCAAGTACTTCGCTGCCAAAAGGGGGGAAAAAAATCCTAGGCTGGAAAACAAGTGAGAAAGGGGCTCCCCGGAGGGGATTGGTTCAGGCTGGAAGGCAGCAACATTGGGAAAGCCGAGGGAGGACACGGCCGGGCTGGTGGCCCGCGCAGGGAGCGCAGGGGCGCCTTCGCTGCAATTAGCCCGAGCCGGAGGCGCAGCGGGCGGAGGCGGCACGGCCGGGGCGCGGGGAGAGGACCCGCAGCCCCCCAGACCCCCAGCCCGCGGAGGCAGCTGCTCCCTGCCCCTCGCGGCCGGCTCCCCACTCTCGGCCCCCTCCCTCCGCCCTCTCGCTGGCGTTCCCAGCAGCCCGGGGTTTCAGATGTCCCACCGCCGCTTGACCCCCTCCCCCTGCCTCTCCACCCTGCAAATGAGGTTTGACCAGCAGAGGCAGAGCCCACCTCTGGCTCAGAATCCCTGACATTTCGACTCGGCTTCAACCTGTTTACAAGCAGGCTTTGCAGAGGAGGGGGGAGGGCCACGGGGCTCAACAAAACACCACCGCCGTCCCCCCGAACAAGAAGCGACTTTCTGCGGGCTTCCCATCCACCGGCGCCGCCAAAAAGAGAAAGCGAGAGGGAGAAGCACGGGCGGCGAGGCGAGCGGCGCCGGCCTCCAGCGCTGACACCCGGAGGCGCGCGCGGTGCTGCCGTCTAGGGGCTGGGCTCCGCGGACAGGGGCCCGAGGGCGCGTCCCGGGGCGCGCAGGCTCTCCCCAGCCTCCCCCCTTGGCCCCGTGGGTTTTGTTCACCGGCTGTCATCTGTTTTTTTTAGACTGTTGTTTTTTTTTCCATCTAACATGGTGAAGCAAGGAGTGAAGAAGAGAACAAAGTAACTCCTGGGGGAGTGAAGGTCGCTGGGGACCAAGAGCACCCGCGCTCCTGCGGCCACCCACGGCCACCCTTCCCCCGGGGACGTCAGGGGCGCACGGCGGCGGCGGAGCCCGAGGGGACCGGGACGGGGGCGAGGAGAGGCGGCGGCCCTTGCGAGGAGTTATGGATGGTGGTGCATTCAGTTCTGGCCAGATCCGCTCCCGGAGGAAGCAGCTAAGCGGCGGCCGCCACCTCCAGCTGTCTCCCTGCCTCGCACCGGGTCTCACCCTTCCAGCATGTTCCTTCTGATAAGCCCATTCCCAGCGCCGCGAGTTCCAGTACAATGTGGAAATGGGAACTGACACATGGTGCCTCCGCCTCGCCCCACCTGCCCGGCTGCTGCTGCTGCTGCTTCCTGCTGCTCTTCTTGGTGTCTTCCGTCCCCGCCACCTGCCAAGCCCTTGGGCAGGACATGGTGCCACCAGAGGCCACCAACTCGTCTTCTTCATCCTCCTCCTTCTCCTCCTCTTCCTCCTCCTCCTCCTCCTCGTCCTCCTCCTTCTCCTCTCCTCCCAGTGCGGGGAGGCATGTGCGGAGCTACAACCACCTCCAAGGCGATGTCCGCTGGAGAAAGCTCTTCTCCTTCACCAAGTACTTTCTCAAGATCGAGAAGAACGGGAAGGTCAGCGGGACCAAGAAGGAGAACTGCCCCTACAGTAAGTAACCAGGCGCGCTGTCTCCCTCCGTCACCCACCCCCACCCGCGGGGGGAAATCTGTTCCAGATGTGGCCAGCTAAATATTTACGTCCCCAACCCCTGTAAAATGATTAAGTGGGATACTTTCACACTAAATCACCCCCCCCCCCCGCCCCGTGTATACATTGTGCTGCCTCACCCCTCCTCGCGGGGATCCCTCCACACACACCCCCACGCCTGGTCACCCTCCACGCCCTGTCTCTGGGCTCGTCACCCGGTGGACACCCGAGAGTTGTTGCTGTGCACGGATGCCCCTCTCTGTCTCCATCGCCCTGCCCTACCTCACCCCAAGGTCCCCTTTCCCTCCCTGCTGGAAATGGCTCAAGTAAACACTGTGTTTCTTTTCGCTGGCAATCTTAGGAAGAGTTTTGGGACAGTTTCCTCAAGCTGAAAAGAATTAGCTGCTGTCAATTATCCGGGTTTTATGGAAATTTTATTTAAGAAAGAAAAGTCCATTCCCCTTGCTCCCACCCCCAGCCCGTTACCCCACCACCTCTCTAGATAGGAGCGATAGCATTTTTCTGGCTTTGATTTTTTTTTGGGGGGGGGGGGACGGGGGGAGCGGGGGTGTCGCCCATGTTGCCTTGAGTGATTGCAGTCCATGAAGTTGGCTTTTCCGGCACTACCGCTATTAGTCCCGGGCCTGCCTTCTCTCCGGGTAACATGATGCTCATGTCTGCGTTGTCAATAGCATATGCGCTGCTTTGTGGTGTCCTGTTGTACTGTTTCTTCTGAAACCTCTCATATTGCAGAGCCCGACTACTACAGCGTTGCGAACATCTGGGGCTGGATTCGCACAGACCTCACACAAATTCCATTGTCATCCTTCTATTTTCAAAGTAAAAGTCATAAGTCCGTTTCCATGGCTGTCGTTTATCCCCTTAGCTAGGATGAGGTTTTTCTCCTTAGTGCACATTATGCCCTGGATGTCTGGATTTCTCTTCCTCCCCCCCCCCCCTTTCTTTCTTTCCTCCCTTAGCTCTTGTTCTTTCTTTCTTGCAGGGGTGTGGGCTGGGAGGGGGCGGGAGAAGGAGAAGAGGAGAGTGGATATTGTGTCTCTTCTTGAATCAGTCCAGCAAAGCAGATTACTCTGTTGGCTTCCTTTCCTAGTTACTTTCAAGTGGTGAGACTTATTCATCCTCTATTGATGGCCTTTTGAAAGGATCCTTAGGCTATGTAATGGCACACTGAAGATAGTAGACAAAGACATTTGAACATCTTTAATGACCATTTAGCATTATCTCAATGGTACTCTCAAGTCACCTTTTTAAAGGGACCTTTTTGTGTCAGTTGTTCCGGAATTTGAAACATTATTTGCCAGCTAACTTAAATTCATGGGTCATACATTTCAAGATTCCTTGGCCCAGAAAGTATCTGGTAGGAATGGGAAAGATAGCCAGAACTTAGCATTTTCTTTTTAAACAAAGATTGACAAGAATGAAGACTTAGTTTTCTTGTTTGGGGACTCACATACATTCAACATTAACTTCTATTCCTCCTCAGCTGCTGCTTCCATTTACTAAAATTAGCAATATGTTTACAAGTAATGATATTTGTAGAAGGATTCTTAAGTGTTCCATTTTATGTTTAATACTAGAGATGCTAAAAGCCCTTTGCCTATATATTTTTTCATTCTGATTTATAGAGAGCAGGTGGAATAATGTCACTTATGATAGAAGATTTTTTTTCAATTGTTACCTGAATTAACTAGAAACTATATATACATGTTTTAGTTGATGAAAATTTAATTCCTTTGTTGACTTCTAAAACAATAGTTGTGCTGTCATCTAGGTAGGACCAGGGGGAAGAAGTGGTCCAAACAGTTACTGAGGAGTGAGCTGAGAAGTTAAAATAAACAATATTCATGGCCTGAAATTCCTCTTCATATTGTTACTTCAGGAAGATAACTCAAAGAAATATCAGACAATTTTAGGTGCTACCCTTGAGCAAACTTTCTTCTTCTTCTTCTTCCTCCTCTTCTTCTTCTTCTTCTTCTTCTTCTTCTTCTTCTTCTTCTTCTTCTTCTTCTTCTTCTTCTTCTTTTTCTTCTTCTTCTTCTTCTTCTTCTTCTTCTTCTTCTTCTTCTTCTTCTTCTTCTTCTGACACTAACTTGATT